>NC_040038.1:31073425-31373425 GCF_003713205.1 Coffea eugenioides
GGTGCTCCATACTTCCACACCTTAGGCACTTCCGAGCCTTTCTCCAACATTCATCCTCTGTATGGTTCAATTTTCCACAATATCCGCATGTTACTCGGGGAGTGGAGGTTTGGCCTCCCTGCGGAATGCCTCTACCTTGTCCCCTACCACTTTAGCCTCCCCTCTGGGCACCTCCTCTCGGAGCATCTCCCCTAGATGCACTCGAAAATCGTCCACCTCCAGTCCCATGACCGGATTTAGCAGGTGGCATGTTCCGATCACTCCGCACTGACCCCTTGGGCTCCACTAAGTATCCCTTTCCGTTTTGCATGGAAATTTCTCACTTGTGCCCTGGCAGTCTCTATCCTTTGGGCCTTCTCCAAAACCTCCGTAAACGTATTAATTTGAGCTGCCGCCAAGGCCTCTTGTATCTCCACATTGAATCATTGCACAAATTTTCGTACTCTTCTTTGCTCCGTAGCTATCAGTTCAGGAGCAAATTTTGATAATTTCGTAAACTGAGTCTCATACTCAGCTACACTAGCAGTTCCCTGTCGGAGCTTAATAAACTCGTCCTCTCTCTTCTCCTGAACGATAGGAGAAAGGTATTTCTCATTGAACTCCCGTACAAAGTTTAACCAGGTCCACGCAGTTCCCTCTCTTTCCCATTTGGCCCTAATTATACATTCCACCAAGCCCTGGCTGGACCTTCAAATTGGAAAACAGCGAATTGTACTTGCCTCTTCTCTGTATAGTTTAAAGCGGCAAAGATGTTGATCATGGCCTCTAGCCATTTCTCGGCTCCTTCCGGGTCTGGTCCTCCAAAGAACTTAGGTGGGGAGTACTTCTGGAATCTCTCTAAGGCCCTATCTTTCCCCATATCGGGGTCCCTAGGTTGATTTACGGGGGCTTGACCCTATTGTTCCACTAGACGGGCTAAAATATTAGTCATTTATTGGATTGCGATTGCCACTTGATCTCCCCCTACAGCCTGGGGTTCAGGTTGTGGCTCAATCGTTGCCTCTCTCTCCTCTCTCAGTTCTTGCACCGTCTCCTGTGCTTGTCTACCCCCACGGCCCTGACTAGGACCGCGTCCTCGGTTAGTTCCCCTGGCTTGACTTCTTCTACCCTCCATGTTTTGGATTTAACCAACTATGGACATATAAACAAAGTAAGGTATGGCTCGTATCGCACGTTGCAAAAGGATAAATAGAGGTAATAAAATGCATAATAAACAAGTACTTTATATACATAGCAAACAAGTCACATATACATGCCAACTTAGGCAAGTCAAAGGCTATACTAGCCAAGGAACATAGAACAAAAGAAACCCTATTTACATCCACCGTGACACGTCAAAGTAAAAAACAAAAGAAAACGTGTCGTCCAACTATGTTCCTAACTACCCCACAAAAATCTCCTCAATCCCCGATCCTAACAAGTCGTCTGGCTAGACGCCGACCCAACAGACTCTGAGGATGCACTCGGGTCCTCCTCCGGGTCCTCCTCCGGATTCTCCTCAGGAGCACCAGGAACGTCAGGGGCTACAGGCACTTGACCCTCTTCGGCCAAGTCCTGAATCACATCATCCACCAGTGCCTCGCACTCAGTCAGGATATGGCCAATCCGGTCTCGGATGTCCTCAACCACTTGCATGAGGCGTCCAGTAGTCGCCTGAGCCTGCTCGCGGAAGGCATCAGTCCGCTGCTGTTCCTCCAAAACCGAGGCCTCCCGCTCTCGGATTCGGGCTCCCTGGTCTCGGAGAGTAGTCTGGAGACGCTCTATCTCAGAATGGCACCTACGATTGGCGCTACCCAATCGTCTCCTCTCGTCGTCCACTTCAAGCACTACCCGATCAGGGTAGGAGTAGGTCTTCTAGCAGCCGCAACGTCGGATCTTGCGCGCTGGGGACTACCGCTGCACTGGCCCGCCGGGGCTCTCCTGATACGTGATCACACGACAGACGGGTCCCTCCAGATGTGGATCGTCAATAGGAGCGTCAGTAGGTATGTCAGTAGGTACGGGCTGAGACGACCCAGCACTCCTAGATGTATCAGTACCCGCCATCACCTAGGTTTGCAAATAACATTGCAAAGTAAGTACAAGAGACGTAGAAAACAAGGCTAAAGGCTAAGCTCAAGAATAAAACCCTAGCCTATCGTGTCAAGCACTCAATCTATCCAGATCAATTCACAACCTAGGCTCTGATACCACCTGTGACGACCCCACCTTCGCCTAAGGCGTACCAGAGGGTTCGGCGGACCGCCTGCCCAACTCTCTCCAGGACTCACTCACTCGTATCACGTGCATACATCCGTGGACCATAAATAACATCGTAATTCAAGTTTATAATTTATATTGATGCACAATCAAGATACAAAACCTCAATATATCGAAAATGGTTCAAAGTGTATACAATCCAGATACAAAACATTCTATTCGAGTAATAGCGCGAGTACAAGTCAAAAGTCAAAACAACTAGACTACGCTAGTCTTTACACGTCTCACGCCTCGTTCGTACCCCTGTAAGGAAAATAAAACTAACGGAGTGAGCCAAAGCTCAGTGAAGTTCCAAATGTCAAATTGGCCATCAAACAAAGTAATAATAGTGTAATAGTGAATTAGCGAGCAAACAAGTCCAATCAAAGAGACAATACTTCAGGTAATCAAGAATATATGGATCATATTCACATGTAAGGATACAGTGGCTCATGTCTCGGCTCCATCCCAACTTGATCGATTGGTAGTTGACACTCCGTAAACTTTCAAGTAATAACTAGTCCAGAAAGAAAATTCCACTTCACGCCAGTCTCCGTCCACCGATCAACCCCCTTATCCGGGCCCGCACGCCACACGAAACACGGGTGGTAATACTCGAGTATACCGATTAGCAGAGGAGATAACACTCCACTCGACATTACTAGTTACCCAGGATTTGTTATCTAATCGACCAGGCCCTTGCCGGCTCGACTCGATTAACTAGCCACAGGGTTTCTGGAATTTCAGGTAAGATATAATTCATACACATGTAAAGCAAGTCAATTGAAATTGATGAACAAGTACAAGTCTCATTAGGGCAAGTGCGATAAAGTATACCCTTGCCCTGTCAAATCACTTATATATCATGTAATCACATTTGTCAAAGAGAAATCACAAATATCAAGTTCCATCAGATATTTGGAAGCACTCACCAAAAGTAGTGCCTCTAGTGTTCGCGTCTGGGTGGTACTCTGGGTTTGGAGTCTAAATCTGTGATAAAACTTGATTTAAGAACTTTGAAAATCAACTAAGGTTCGTTGGAAATTTTATACCCCTTTTTGTTTGGTTTTGCGTTTAGTTTATGAAACCCTAGCTATTTCCGTCCACTGGTCCAAATGCTCTCGTTTCACTTTAAAGTCATTTCTATACGTTTTATTCATCAATTGTTGGGTTTCTTCGATTTCACCTAATTGTTTGTGCTAGATAGACTGTAATATTTTTTCTCATTTACTCTTAGATTTTCTCGGTGACTGAGGTAATATCTGGAAGGATATTTGCACGTTGTTTTGCGTAAATAGGTGAGTGTTCCTTGTTTGCTATATTTTTCTTGACTTCATGACTTGTGTTCTTGTTTGATAATGTGTTAAGTGCTTTCAAGGATTTCCAAAACGAGTTTTCTAGGCGAGCGTGTACTTTACCGCGCTCGACCTAAATGAAACGTGAAATTTTGAATAATTTAATGATTGCTACATTAGTTGCGCATGATGTAAGCCATTTGGCTGAACTGGGCCCTGCCCTTCGTTACCGATCGACTCAAGCCAGAAGCGAACTCGGTCGGGCGATATGGTGATCCTGGGTGAATTTAGTATACTCGAGTATTACCTTGTAGTCTGGTGGAGTCTGGCCAATTTTCAGGAGGGGGTGAACGAAACGAAAGAACAAACGAAGGTTTTATTTACCAAAAATGCATTTTATTTAATTGACCAGAGGAATAAGGGGAATGACAGGAGAACGAACGTACGAACGAACGAATATATGGCTCCCTGTGAGCCCGTATCCTTTTAATGAATATGTTTATCACTTTATTTTGTATTTGTATCTTGAATTATTGGTTATATGTAATGAATGCATTGAATTTCTTGTTGCCTATGTGTTCGGAACCTCACTGAGCTTTTAACTCATTCCTTTAGTTTTGTTTTCCTTAACAGGGGACGGCGAGCAAAGACGAGAGCTCGGTAGAGTCTAGCCTAGACTAGTTTCTTTGGTTTTATAATGGTTCTCGCCCTAGTGCTCGGCATGGGCTGGATGTATGGTGAATTGAGAACCTTTGTATACTCGATGTTTGTACTCCCTTTTGAGATAGCAATGTATATAAGTTTTGCTTTAAGTTTTGGATCGTTGTTATGTTTAGTCTTGTGGGTTTATTCTGGCTTCGATTGAGGTTTGACATGGACGACTGAGTCCCGACGAGAGTTGGGCAGGCGGTCCGCCGAACCCTTTGGTACGCCTTAGGGGGAGGTGGGGCTGTCACAGCTTGATTGTAATACAATTATTGAGACAAAGAATGCCGAATTCTTTGAACATATTTTTCCACTGTGTAGTAAAATTTCTCATGCACCTGTTGAAATAAATAGAGAAATAATTCCGAATGAGAAATTAAGAAAGAGTAAAAGGCCAAGAAAAGAATTTTCTTATGGAAATGATTTTCAAACTTTTCTTGTTGATAATGATCCTTTAACATACTCCGATGCTATTTCTTCCCCTGATTGTAAATTTTGGAAATAAACAATTAAATTTAAAAACTGAAATCGATTCTATCTTGACAAATAAAACTTGGATTTTGGTAGACTTTGTTCCTGGTGCAAAACCTATTGGTTGTAAATGGATTTTTAAAAGAAAATATAACTCTGATGGTTCTATAGAAAAGTACAAAGCTCGTTTAGTAGCAAAAGGATTTTCTCAAAAACAAAATATTGACTATTTTGATACATTTGCACCAGTAACAAGAATTGCGTCTATTCGAGTTTTATTTGCTTTAGCTTCTATCCATAAACTTGCCATTCATCAAACGGATGTCAAAATAGCCTTTTTAAATGGTGATCTAGAAGAAGAAATTTATATGTTTCAACCTGAGGGATGTATTGTATTTGGACAAGAAAATAAAGTTTGTAAACTAATTAAATCTCTTTATGGCCTAAAACAAGCTCCTAAACAGTGGCATGAGAAATTTGATCAAGTGTTGATAAAAGATGGATTCTCGTCAGTAAAAGTGGATAAATGTGTATATGTCAAAATTATAAATGATCAATATGTGATAATCAGTTTGTATGTGGATGACATGCTTATATTTGGTACTAGTCTAGATATTGTAAATAGTACTAAATATTTTTGTCTTCTAATTTTGATATGAAAGATATGGTTGAAGCCAAAATGATATTAGGTGTTAAAATCATAAGGAGAGGTGATGGTATAATGTTGTCACAAGAACATTATACAGAGAGATTTCTTAGGAAGTTTGAAAATTATGATGTGACACCTGTGAGTACTCCTTATGACGCTAACACTCAGTTAAAGAAAAACAATGGTGACCCAATTGCTCAGTCTAAATATGCTCAGATTATTGAGAGTCTGATGCATCTGATGAATTTCACTAAACCGGATATAGCTTATGTTGTATGTAGACTGAGTAGATATACTCACAATCCCAATCGCGAACATTGGTTTGCATTAGTCAGACTAATGAACTATTTGAAAGGTACCATAAATTTTGATATCTTGTATAGTGGATTTCCCACTGTGTTAGAGGGTTACAGTGATGCTAATTGGATCTCTGATTCAAATGATACAAAATCCACTAGTGGTTATGTGTTCACCCTTGGTGGTGGTGCAGTAGCATAGAAGTTAGCCAAACAGACAATCATTGCTCGATCAACTATGGAATCGGAGTTCATAGCTCTGGAGTTGACTGGTTCTGAGGCAGATTGGTTAAGAAATTTCTTAGCCAATATTCCTCCTATTAAGGATCTATTGCCTCCTGTGTCTATACACTGTGACTGTCAAGCGGCCATTGCTATTGCAAAAAAATAAATCTTATAATTGTAAAAGTGTGAGAACCTAAAAATTTTCACATTTTCTCAGCAGTATTTTATTTCTTTGCCTACATTTTACACTTTTCTTGGAAATATTAAAATTTCTATGCATTTTTACAAGCAAGTACAGTTTTAAATTTATTTTCTAGTATGAGTTAGTGTACGTTCAATTTGAAACGCATTATCGATGTGGGACCCGCTAGTGCGATAAATGTGGTGATTAAAAGTGGGTTTTAGATGATATTAAGTGTGGGATTAGAGGTGATAATAATAAGTTAGTGAATTATAAGTTAAAACCCTGGTATACGCGATTTAAGGAAAAACGGTTCGGACCGACGGGTACCGTTCACTACCGATTGAACACACCACTTGACCACCACTTTCCTACCATACAATACCATTGATATGAGTGCAAAATATCACCCCATTTTTCAGCTAAGCTTGGCCGAAATATTTGACCCAAAAACAAGGAAAAAGGACAAAATTTGAAGGTTAATCTTAAAGCAACAAGTGGCGGCCATCTATTGGTTTGTTGACTAATTAATTTTCACCATCTTTATCACTAAAAACTACTCAATTTACCCCTCATTTTCAATACACCAGCCGAGAGAGAGAGGAAGAAAAGCCGAGAGAGAAACCACAATCCATCTTGAGTTTGATCCACTTAAGTGAGAAAACAAGAAATCTAAACCGATTAATCAATAGTTTGAGAGCTTGGAAAGCTTAAGGAACCAAAAATTTCAAAGAGAGGTGGAGGATATCCTTTGAAAGCTTGTTCTTGAGGTATATTGGTTGTCCCTTATCTCTGGTTCTTTTACTTTTGTTTAAGTTGTTATATAACTCATGATTTGGCTAAATTGGTAGCTATGGAAGCAGTTGTGGTGATTTTGGGAGAATTGGTGAGTTAGGGTTTGTATTGATCAGCCATATTTCTTCTTGTTTAGATGGATTATGATGGGAATAAGTGTAGATAAGGAGGTGAGGTAGTGTTTTAAGCTAGAATTATGAAGATAGTACTTGTAGGCATAAATTTCAGATTTTCAGTTTTGCAACTCCCCTATTCTAACCGGCACTGTTTGACCATGTTAGAGGCCGAATTAGGCTTAGAAAAAAACACAAAAGTTGTAGAGAATGATATTTTATGGTTGCCTACAAACTTTTAGCTCAATCAGAGCAACGTAACCTGTGAAAAGATGAAAATACCCTGACTGCCATAGGAGTAGAGTCAGTGGACAGTTTTGACAGTGCACCAAGTTGATCGCATTTGTTCACCTTGATACGTACTGAACTAGCATTTAGTTAAAACACAGAAGTTGTAGTGCTATGTCTTAGCTTTCCAACGCCCCTAAGAACGCCTAAATTGGACTTCGGTAGTCTGAGTTATTGTCGGTTACGCATAGTGCAGTTAACTAGCCCAAATGTGAGATTTTGGTTCTGTAATTTGAAATTTTGACCTAGATAAACTACGAATTGGACTGAGTGGTCTTCATCAAAGTTGTAGGTATTTATCTTAGCTTCGAAACGGTATAACTTGCATCCTAATCTGATAAGCGTAGCCTCGGTCGTGTCCGTTACGCAAAATAACGTCAAATCTGTCTTTTGTTTCTTGACTTAACCTTCATTTCCGGACATCTCCTAGTTTGATTTTGTACTTGTATAACTTTGGGACTGATGGAGGAAAAGAATGAAGCTATAAATGGCTAGAAAATAGGTAAATACAAAGGACGTGCTGCCCAAATTTATGCTCGAGAACTAGGTCGATATACTTGCGACTTGAGTAAGGCTTGAGAGCGAATACCACGTGAACCATCTAGGGTATTTACGTCTTCTTTTATCGAGGTATATAAGTTAGAATTCGGCCGAAACTTGTACCCTTGGAAAAATAAAA
Organism: Coffea eugenioides; assembly: GCF_003713205.1. Classification (NCBI taxonomy): domain Eukaryota; kingdom Viridiplantae; phylum Streptophyta; class Magnoliopsida; order Gentianales; family Rubiaceae; genus Coffea; species Coffea eugenioides. The sequence goes on from NC_040038.1 coordinate 31,081,361, forward strand.
TTGACGACTACAAGAAATACGTTTTCTTTGCCACTTCGACTCAAATAGCGATGTTAAAGTTTTACAAGTGAGCATAAGTTTTACAAATATTTTACTTATGTTCTTTGGTTTAAATGTACTCTTTTCACTACCAAAATTATATTTATACTTTGTACTAGTACGTATTCGAATTTTCTTTGAATCACTTAAATCTTTGATGGTTGATGCATAATGTGTTCTTTTGATTATATTAGGGTTCGTTGGTGATTGAGGGTGTTATCCGAAAAGATACTTTGGACGTTATTTTTGCGTAAATAGGTGAGTGTTCCTTGTTTGTTATGTTTTCATTGACTATGTGGCTTGTTCTTGATGATATGACTTGTTATGAACGAATGATAACATGTTAAATGTTTTCAATGATTGCTTAAAATGAGTTTTCTAGGCGAGTGTGTACTTTATCGCACTCGACCTAAATGAATGTGAAATTTTCAATAATTAAATAATTAAATGCTAGTTGCACATGAATGTAAGCCGTTTGGCTGAACTGGGCCCTTGCCCTTCGTTACTGATCGACTTGAGCCAGAAACGGACTCGGTCGGGCGATTTAGTGACCCTGGGTGAACGTTTGGTATACTCGAGTATTACCGTGTAGTCTGGTGGAGCCTGGCCAACGTCCAGGAGGGGGTGAAATGAAATAAATTAATGAATGTCAATGTAAATGAAGGGTTTTACTTATCAAAATGCATTTTCAAACGAATGAAGGAATAAGGAAATGAAAGGAGAATGAATGAATGAATGAATGGCTCCATGTGAGCACGTATCCTTTTAATGATTGTTATTATTGCTTTATATTGTCATGTTTCTGGAATTACTTGCTATCTATGGTTAATGTATTGAACTCATTGTTTGTTTATGTGTTCGGAACCTCACTGAGCTTTTAGCTCATCCCTTTAGTTTTGTTTTCCTTAACAGGGGATGCGAGCAAGGACGAGAGCTCTGTATAGACTAGTCTAGTCTAGTTCTTTTGATCCTTTTGTAACGGTTCTCGCCCTAGCATTTGGCAAGAGTTGGATGTATGAAGAATTGAGAACTTTTGTACATTTGATATTGTAATTCCTTTTGAGATAGAAATGTCTATAAGTATATGTTCTAAGCTTGGAATCGTTATTATACTTTGCCTTATGGTTTTGTTTTACTTTTCCTCGAGGTTTTGTCTTATTTTATCTGAATAGAGTGATCGAGTCCTGGCGAGAGTTGGGCAGGCGGTCCGCCGAACCTTTTGGTTCGCCTTAGGGGAAGGTGGGGCTGTCACAGGTGGTATCAGAGCCTGCTTCGCGTGGTCTCTGCGCGGAGTGAGTTTGGGCTAAGTGGTGAATTAGTATGAAGGATTAAGTGCTCGTTGAGCTTAAGTTATGGAGTCATGAATTGTTACAGGCCTTAAATCTTTCGCCCGGTATTTGAGGACAATTGACAGGTACGTGAGGTAGGAATCTCGATTGTAGATAGTTTACTCTTGGGACTGGCCAGCTCGAGATGTGAATTATCTTATTTCGAATTCTCGTGCCCGAGTACTCCAGAGTTGAAGCAGTACTAAGTGCTTAAGACTTGCAGTTTGGGAACATTAACTGGCTTTGTTTGACTATAATGAGTACAAGAGGTCAACGGACGTTTAGTTCAAATAGAAAGTGAAGTGAGAGATCGGACGGGGCTATTTTAACCAAGTGTGAAACGACTTGTCGTGTTATCTTCTTGTTTTGTCTTTGTATTGCTACCGTGTGTATTTGGCTTGTGGCATGTTAATATCCACATGTATAGTACTTGTTGCATTTGATCTTGTCTACTTGATATGTTTCTTTGTGAACTTGGTGTGTTAAATTTTGACGTTCTAGACAATTTACTTTGTTACATACTAAATCACCTTTTGAAAAACAAAAAGAGAGAAAAGGGAATGGAGGGGAGACGTAGTCGTGGACGTGGGGCTAGGCAAGCTCAAGAACCGAGAGAAGAAAGAGAAACAGTGGCCGAGCAAGAACATGGACCGAGGGTTGAGGCCGGAGATCAAATGGCGACGGCGATGCAACAAATGACAAATATCCAAGCACGACTGGTAGATCAACAAGGTCAAATGCCAGTGAATCAACCCCGGAATCTCGAGATAGGAGAGGATAGGGATCTTGAGAGGTTCCAAAAGTATCTACCTCCGAAATTTCATGGAGGGCCTCATCCGGATATAGCTGAACAGTGGTTGGAGACAATGATTAATATCTTCGCGGCTTTGAATTACACGGAGCAAAAACAAGTAAATTTTGCTGTATTTCAATTCGAAGCACCAGCCTGAGCGTGGTGGAATGTAATTAAGGCCAAGTGGGAAAGAGAACATACGGTATGGACATGGGCGAACTTTGTAAGGAAATTTAACGAAAAGTATCTCCCACCTTTGGTCCAAGAAAGGAGAGAGGATGAGTTTATTGGGTTGCGTCCGGGAACCCTGAGTGTGGCCGAATATAAGACCAAATTTACTAGACTGTATAAATTAGTGGTTACGGAGCGAAGGAGAATAAGACGATTTATACAAGGACTAAATTTGGAAATCCAGGAGGCATTAGCGGCGGTTCAAGTTAAGGAGGGGAGGTTGTGAGGACCCGAATTTTTCTCACTTATAATTCTATTTTTATGGCTTAATTAATTATTTGCTCCCCCGTTTTCTTCGAATATTATTTTCTAACCCCTTTAGACCTAATTACATGGATCTATAGCTTTGTTATATTTTTAAAGTTTCTCGTTTCAAAAATTAATTTTTGAAAACCTGTTAAGTGAAAATAGTGCACGTGCGTTTGGAATGATAACCGATTTGAGGATACACTGAGCTTGAAAAATTGGAGATACATGCAGTAGTCTTAAAATAGGTATTTTTATGATTAAGTGGTCAAGTGATAGTTAGTTGTACCATCGTTATAAGAATTTCTTAGAAATTTCGCTTTATCACGCTTAATTTGAAAATACGCGTTTTCACACGTACGATTTAATTGAAATATTTTAGACCATTATTTTGGGACAATTAAGAGTGAATAACAATAGTATATATACAAGTGCATTAAAGGTTTAGTGCACTAGTGAAACAAACCCGAGAGGAAACGAGCACGAAACGCGCGCGTTCGCGCGCTATTGAAAGGTTGACTTTTCGAACCAATTTTGGCCACAAATTTCAAAGCTTCCCACAGAAGCTTATCATCAGCCACCATTCTTCTTTTCCTTCTCAAACCAGCCGTGCAACACCAAGAGAAGGAGACCAAAGTTCCTTCTTCATTTCACCTCTCAAACTTGCACCAAATCACTCGAAATTTCTACCACAAACTCACAACAACTTGGAGATTCATCTAGGCAAGGAGAGTAGCTTCATTTCCACGATTTTCTTGGGCATTCATTGGACCGAAAATTCTGTCTTAGTTCATCAAGAGAGGTAATGGATGATCAACCCCTCGAATCTTAGTTTACGGAAGTTCTATTACATGTATATACTCATGCATGTTAGTGGGTAGCATTATTTTTGAGGAAAATTGGTTGTGTGGGCTCTATGAACTCCCACTTTTGATGGAAGGACTGATTTGATATTGGATGATGAAATTAATGGTGGTTTAGTGCTTATATTAGTAGATTAATGTTGTATTGTTGGTAGAAAATCAAAAGAGGTGCTTGGAGCAAAAGTGACCATTTTATCCCTGCCTTGTCCGAGCCCTTTTGTGCAAACTTTTGAGGTTCTAATGGCTTGTTTCTGTTGTTTACATGTTATATGAAGTGTGTAGAATTTCATTGAAAAATAACATGATTTGGTTGGTCAAATGAATTGATTTCCAAAGTTAGCAAAACTGGAAAATGATTCCCGTATTGCCCAGGCAGTCATTTTGTATCGGCCATAACTCTTTGCCTCGATGTTGAAATCAAGTGCCGTTTGTGGCACTGGAAACTAGAAAATCCCAGATTTCTATTGGTATAAAATTCATGACCTAGTTCCACTCAAGTGAGCCAAACCATTCGTTTGAAAATTGCTGTCCTGTTTCGTTGCTCTTCAGGAGGCAGGACATGAACTGTAACTTGATGCTCAAAAAACGAGTTGCTTTTGAATAGATTTTGAAAATGGTTTCTTCTGAAAACTTCTAGATTTATGAAAGATCTTTTCAACGCCACCAACCACGTTCAATTCTGAGTTGAATTGAGTGAGTTGTGTCCATATTTCGAAACTGATGCAGTGAGTAAAAATCCTCTTTTTGGCTAGTAAAGGCCTAACCCTTGGTTGGGACTTGTTGTTTTGAAATTCTTGGTGTTAATCACCTACCAAATGTATATTGGATTCTTATTAGACCTGGTTATCACAAATGAGACATGTTTTAGACATTTTATTGGCTAAAGGTTTTAGAAAAGAAAATTTGAAGTACAAGGCAGACTTGCCTTGAAAATTCTTGAAACTTTGATGGTTTTGTTAACCAACTTGCCGAATGAATTTTCCTATGAAATTTGACAGAGGAATAGCCCTTATATGGTAGTGTAATACTGCTAATTTTGGTGCCATTCCGAGTCTATTTCAATATCCAACTGAAGTCCCAAAGTTCATGTTTTAAATCTGGAAATTCTTGATCAAGGAGAAATTTTTAGCCAACTTTGAGCTACTATATCTTGGCGCTCAAAATTTCGTTTCTTGTTCCGTTTATTTTGTTTTAAACTTTGAATGCAGCTCTAATTGAGTTCCAAATTTTGGAGGCTAGTTCGTATTGTGATAATTTTGCCGAATTTTCAAAGTTGGTCAAAAACCAACCCTGAAACTGTCTTAAGTGCCCAAAACAACAACTTTGAGCCTATTTTTGAATACCTTCCATTTGGAATCATGGAAAAGTATATTCTAATAACTTTTAGTACTTTTGAAGAGGTTTCCAATGGTATCAAGTTTTCCAATTTTGGACCTATATAATGCAAGATATGATTTTTCTAAAATTGACACCTAAAGCTGAAATTTGTCAATTTCTTAGAAAATAAGATTTTTGAAACTTGCCTTCTTTTCTCGATATCGATTGAACATTTTGAACTCGATTTTGTGAAAAATGCTAGTCTTTCTCTTTAGACTTTAAAACTCCACTCTTGAACCTCCATTATGATTAATTAAGACCCAATTTATGAATTCTCTTTAGATTGTACAACCTTCTTTGATAAGTAGGGGTTCTAAGTGATAGTGTATAATAGTTGATGGTTAATTACTCAGGCGCTCAAGGATACCTTCAAGAGGAACTCGAAGTGGACGCCCAAACGCTTGTTTGAGTACTTAATCACTTGTTTTGAATAGGTGAGTGTTCCATATAGGAGTACGTAATTTGAATAAGTCTATGACATGCTTATTCCATGATCATTAAGTGTTAAGTGTTATATGTTAAGTATGTACCACACTCATTCATATTTAAGTAAGGTATACTTGAACTACTCGATATGAAATGCTTGAAGAGCATATTTACGTAACTACTTGAATTACTCGACATGAAATACTTGAATTGTATATTTACGTGAAGTGTTTAAATGATTAATTATGCTATGGCTGCATAAGTCGGTTGGAGTGAACCTCCTCGACTCTTAAGTGGTAAAAGTGAGAAACAGCCAATGGCGGCCAATTAAAATGATTAATGTCTACCAGTTAACCGTGATTACTACCGTTAACCGTAATTACTTACCGTTTACCAATTTACTTGATTACCTGCTTACTTGATCTACTTGTCTACTTGATTACTTGATTACCATGAATTCCGTGTTCATATGAAATTACGGCATATCCCTTACATGTTTAGACGTTAAGTGTTACCTATAATTGCTTTTGTGAAATTGCCAATGTTTTAAGGCGAGTGTGTACTTTATCTCACTCGACCTACCAAAAGAATAAATTTTTACCGTTCGCCAAGTTATTTGATTACTTGTGCATGTTGTAACCTCTAAGCTGAACTTGGGCCCTGCCCTTGGTTACTGACCTACTCGAGTTAGGACTGGGCTCGATCAGGTAGGTTGGAACCCTGGGCCACCGTTTCGGTATACTCGAGTACTACCACTGGAGGGATAAGGTGATGGCCAGACAAACCGAGGGGATCCGAAAGTTATAAGGTGTAGATGACCGAAATGGTTCCACTGGAATACCGTATCCTTCAATGTGTGTTTATTTTGCATAATGATAACCGTTTCATACAAATGTGCCGTACCTGTGATATGCTCAAATTACTTGTACAACGATTATTGTTTCATGTTAATATGCCAATGTGTAATCTTGAACCATACATATGATATGCTCAATTACTTGATTCATTAGAACTGCTAGAGTGTCTTGGAACCTCACTGGGTTGTGTAGCTCATCCCACATTTTGGGTTTCTTTAATAGGGTTCGAGACCAAGAGTGCTCGTGAATTGTGCTAGATTTCCTTCTTTTGAAAATTTAAAGTTGTATTACAGCAGATGGCTGTAGTAAATATTCTTTTGGATTGTATTAAGCTTGAGAGCTGATTAATTGTAAGTGTGAGATATTTTGGGAGTACTTTAATTATGTATTGAAGTTATTTGAAGTATTCCGAGTTTTTGAATTATGGATTTTAGTGAGTCCTAGCGAGTGCTGGGCAGGCGTCCCGCGGATACCCTTTGGTTCGCCTTAGGGAGAAGTGGGGGCGTCACAGTTGGTATCAGAGCTTAGACTTCAGATCTTTATAGTGTATCCTAGGCTTAAAAGTTTAGGATACCGGACTATGGGACTAGTTTGAAAGTTAAGTAACCGCTTGCAGGGATGAAAATCAGAGCTATTTCGCGTAGTTTGTGCGCGGGGTGAGTTTGGGGCAAGTGATGTTATGGTCCTTATTATGTGAATGAGTAAAGGCTTAAGTACTCTTCTAGAGTATAGGCTGTGAATCATGAATGTGATAAGTATAAACCCCTTTGTTTTGATATTTGGGGAAAACAATTGGTATGTATGTTGGGTAGGAATCTCAAATGTGATGATTTACTCTTGGGAACTGGCCAGCTTGAGATGTGAATTATCTTATTTCGGATTCTTGTACCCGAGTACTCAAGCGTTGAGAACAATGCTAAGGACTTGAGATCTCCATTCGCAGGGAATAAGAATGAATCGATATTTCATGTGAATAGTTACAAGAAATCGATAATTGTTTGGCTAAGATGGCACAATAATTACGAGCGAGAGATGAAGAAGATCGTGGCCTAGATGATCCTTGTGTTGGGGTTAAAGTTGAACATGTTAGGGAATGTGGATCATTTAGTTCCAATTAATCTAGTGAAGCATTACTTGTGATCTTCCGTAGTGGGACAATGGGAGTAGAACTTAAGAGTTTGTGCCTTAGAAATGGATGCACCTTTGATAATCACTTGTTCATTTTTGTTATTGACTTTGACTTGGTATGTACTTTACTTGGCTTGTTTGTGACCTCTTGATTCGTTTTATTACTTTTGATATATGTAAAGAATCATGCTTCTAATTCTAAATGTATTTGTAACTTGTATATGTTTTAAGTTCTTCTATGCCTAATTATTCCTTTTCTTACGCCTATAGACTTATATTAAGTGTGGCTCGGCAAGGACAATGAATGGGTTGTGGTGTGGGTTTAGACAACCCGCACTCTTAAGAAAGAATGATGGCCGGTCTTATAAAATCCAATGGGAACTTAGTGATAGATATGAATCGGAAATAAACGAGAAGATTAGACCTACCAGAGATATAAAAGATTGATCTAGTTGGGTACCTAGAGAGGTTCTCCCTTGTGCAATTTTAATAATTGTTCTACCGTATATTGTGGTTGGTTCTGTGGACATGTTTCAACCTTTTATGAATGTTTGAACTTTCGAAGTATTTCGTTGGTTATTTGTAAAGTGACTTGAATTCATTACTTATCTGCTGTAAATATATATATATATACTTTCTCTCTTAAAAGCGTTTTCTAGAATATATGTTTATTCAAACGCAATTCTTAACTCGAAACTTTGATGAAAATTTTGAAACATCCTTCAGTTATATGTTATTTCATTATATACGCTCTTTAATACCTATGCATTGAGTCGCCTGATTAATCTTCTTAAATATATTTGAGGAATTTGGAATATGTATTAATGACGGTGGCAAAAACATTACCTGAAATTTCTTACTAAGAAAATTTAGTTTCGAACCATGAAGAAAGGTTTGTATCTTTTAGCTCTAATTTTAAAATTGTGAATCGTATTTTGCCACATACATATCCGAAATACATAAAAAAGGAAAAAAAAAAAACCCCCCTCGTTTTTTTTGTCTCGCATATTATAATTGACTTGATTTGAACAAAAATTTGAGTGGTCATTTGGGACCAAAGGAATCTGGTTATTTCTAAAATTGTTAATTTTGGAGATCGCATGCCAGTAAATGATTTTTGGACAGACTGAGTCGAAGATTTTGGTAAAGTTAGTTTTCTATTGAAAATATATCTTTCTATTCGAGTTTCGAACCACCAGATGGAATCATTTAACTAGATCTTTAATTGACCCTGGAGTTGACTATTCTTGTGAAAACCCTATTTTCATGAGTGGTACAAGTAAAGTGTGATTGCTGCTCTATAGTTTGGAGGGTAGGAGTCCTATGAAGAAATCAGTGCTTAATTGTTAGTGCAAATTATAGAAGTTGTGGATTTTTGTAGATCTAGTGGACCTGGCAAATAAGGGGTACGATATTATCGTAAGTGTGAATTTCGAGGACGAAATTCTTTTAAGGAGGGGAGGTTGTGAGGACCCGAATTTTTCTCACTTATAATTCTATTTTTATGGCTTAATTAATTATTTGCTCCCCCGTTTTCTTCGAATATTATTTTCTAACCCCTTTAGACCTAATTACATGGATCTATAGCTTTGTTATATTTTTAAAGTGTCTCGTTCCAAAAATTAATTTTTGAAAGCCTGTTAAGTGAAAATAGTGCACGTGCGTTTGGAACGATAACCGATTTGAGGATACACTGAGCTTGAAAAATTGGAGATACGTGCAGTAGTCTTAAAATAGGTATTTTTATGATTAAGTGGTCAAGTGATAGTTAGTTGTACCATCGTTATAAGAATTTCTTAGAAATTTCACTTGATCACGCTTAATTTGAAAATATGCGTTTTCACACTCGCGATTTAATTGAAATACTTGAGACCATTATTTTGGGATAATTAAGAGTGAATAAAAATAGTATATATACAAGTGCATTAGAGGTTTAGTGCACTAGTGAAACAAACCCGAGAGGAAACGAGCACGAAACGCGCGCGTTTGCGCGCTATTGAAAGGTTGACTTTTGGAACCAATTTTGGCCACAAATTTCAAAGCTTCCCACGGAAGCTTATCATCAGCCACCATTCTTCTTTTCCTTCTCAAACCAGCCATGCAACACCAAGAGAAGGAAACCAAAGTTCCTTCTTCATTTCACCTCTCAAACTTGCACCAAATCACTTGAAATTTCTACCACAAACTCACAACAACTTGGAGATTCATCTAGGCAAGGAGAGTAGCTTCATTTTCACGATTTTCTTGGGCATTCATTGGAGCGTAAATTCTGTCCTAGTTCATCAAGAGAGGTAATGGACGATCAACCCCTCGAATCTTAGTTTACGGAAGTTCTATTACACGTATATACTCATGCATGGTAGTGGGTAGCATTATTTTTGAGGAAAATTAGTTGTGTGGGCTCTATGAACTCCCACTTTTGATAGAAGGACTGATTTGATGTTGGATGATGAAATTAACGGTGGTTTAGTGCTTATATTAGTAGATTAATGTTGTATTATTGGTACAAAATCAAAAGAGGTGCTTGGAGCAAAAGTGACCATTTTATCCCTGCCTTGTCCGAGCTTTTTTGTGCAAAATTTTGAGGTTCTAATGGCTTGTTTCTGTTGTTTACATGTTATATGAAGTGTGTAGAAAGTTTCATTGAAAAATAACATGATTTGGTTGCTCAAATGAATTGATTTCCAAAGTTAGCAAAACTGGAAAATGATTCCCGTACTGCCCAGGCAGTCATTTTGTATCGGCCATAACTCTTTGCTCCGATGTTGAAATCAAGTGCCGTCTCGAACCCTTGAATTGTATATTTACGTGAAGTGTTTAAATGATTAATTATGCTATGGCTGCATAAGTCGGTTGGAGTGAATCTCCTCGACTCTTAAGTGGTAAAAGTGAGAAACAGCCAATGGTGGCCTATTAAAATGACTAATGTCTACCAATTAACCGTGATTACTACCGTTAACCGTAATTACTTACCGTTTACCAATTTACTTGATTACTTGCTTACTTGATCTACTTGGCTACTTGATTACTTGATTACCATGAATTCCGTGTTCATATGAAATTACGGCATATTCCTTACATGTTTAGACGTTAAGTGTTACCTATAATTGCTCTTGTGAAATTGCCAATGTTTTAAGGCGAATGTGTACTTTATCTTATTCGACCTACCAAAAGAATAAATTTTTACCATTCGCCAAGTTATTTGATTACTTGTGCATGTTGTAAGCTCTAAGCTGAACTTGGGCCCTGCCCTTGGTTACTGACCTACTCGAGCCAGGACTGGGTTCGGTCGGGTAGGTTGGAACCCTGAGCCACCGTTTCGGTATACTCGAGTACTACCACTGGAGGGATAAGGTGATGGCCAGACAAATCGAGGGGATCCGGAAGTTATAAGGTGCAGATGACCGAAATGGTTCCACTGGAACACCGTATCCTTCAATGTGTGTTTATTTTGCATAATGATAACCGTTTCATACAAATGTGCCGTACCTGTGATATGCTCAAATTACTTGTACAATGATTATTGTTTCATGTTAATATGCCAATGTGTAATCTTGAACCATACATATGATATGCTCAATTACTTGATTCATTAGAACTGCTAGAGTGTCTTGGAACCTCACTGGGTTGTGCAGCTCATCCCACGTTTTGGGTTTCTTTAATAGGGTTCGAGACCAAGAGTGCTCGTGAATTGTGCTAGATTTTCTTCTTTTGAAAATTTAAAGTTGTATTACAGCAGATGGCTTTAGTAAATATTCTTTTGGATTGTATTAAACTTGAGAGCTGATTAATTGTAAGTGTGAGATATTTTGGGAATACTTTAATTATGTATTGAAGTTATTAGAAGTATTCCGAGTTTTTGAATTACGGATTGTAGTGAGTCCTGGCGAGAGTTGGGCAGGCATCCAGCGGATGCCCTTTGGTTCGCCTTAGGGAGAAGTGGGGGCGTCACACAGCAGCATACCTGGGGAATCCGGAAAAAAGATAATGCTTTACAAAGTGTAAAAAGTGAACCATTCACCTCGCCCACCTTGGACATTAGGAGCATTAGATGAAATGTCTACAAAAGGAAGTCAGATCGGATCAAAGGAAATTTCACGAGAAGGTCAAACAGTAGCTCTTCGATTGGCCTGTGGATACTGTGGAAAGGCAAATCACACTGAGAATGATTGCTGGCGAAAAGGGGGAAAATGTTTGATTTGTGGGAGTAGCAATCATCAACTTAGCAACAAGTGGAAGGAACCAAACCGAAACAAACTAACGAAAGAGGAAACCGAAAAAAAGTATCAGTACAGGTTTAGCCGTAGACCGGCAACAAGTTCCGTGGTCATCTGAGGCAACGAAAGGTAAAAATTTCGAGGACGAAATTTCTTAAGGAGGAGAAAGTGTGAGAACCCAAAAATTTTCACATTTTCTCAGCATTATTTTATTTGTTTGCCTACATTTTATACTTTCCTTGGAAATATTAAAATTTTTATACATTTTTACAAGCAAGTACAGTTTTAAATTCATTTTTCTAGTATGAGTTAGCGTACGTTCAATTTGAAACGCATTATCGATGTGGGACCCGCTAGTGTGATAAATGTGGTGATTAAAAGTGAGTTAGGGTTTGTATTGATCAGCCATATTTCTTCTTGTTTAGATGGATTATGGTGGGAATAAGTGTAGATAAGGAGGTGAGGTAGTGTTTTAAGCTAGAATTATGAAGATTAGTACTTGTAGGCATAAATTCCAGATTTTCGATTTTGCACCTCCCCTGTTCTGACCGACACTGTTTGACCATGTTAGAGGCTGAATTAGGCTTAGTACAAAACATAAAAATTGTAGAGAATGATATTTTATGGTCTTCTACAAAATTTCAGCTCAATTGGAGCAACGTAGCCTGTGAAAAGATGAAAATACCCTGACTGCCATAGGAGTAGAGTCAGTGGACAATTTTGACAGTGCACCAAGTTGGTCGCATCTGTTCACCTTGATATGTACTGAACTAGCCTTTAGTGGAAACATAGAAGTTGTAGTGCTATATCTTAGTTTTCCAACGCCCCTGAGAACGCCTCAATCGGACTTCGGTAGCTTGATTTATTGTCAGTTACGCATAGTGCGGTTAACTAGCCCGAATGTGAGATTTTGGTTCGGTAATTTGAAATTTCGACCTAGATACACTACTAATTGGACTGAGTGGTCTTCATCAAAGTTGTAGGTCTTTATCTTAGCTTCGAAACAGTATACATTGTATCCTAATCTGATAAGCGTAGCCTCGGTCGTGTCCGTTACGCAAAACAACGTCAAATTTGTCTTTTGTTTCTTGACTTAACCTTCATTTCCGGACATCTTCCTAGTTTGATTTTGTACTTGTATAACTTTGGGACTGATGGAGGAAAAAGAATGAAACCATAAATGGTTGGAAAATAGGTAAATACAAAGGACGTGCTGCCCAAATTTATGCTCGAGAACTAGGTCGATATACTTGCGACTTGAGTAAGGCTTGAGAGCGAATACCACGTGAACCATCTAGGGTATTTACGTCTTCTTTTATCGAGGTATATAAGTTAGAATTCGGCCGAAACTTGTACCCTTGGAAAAATGAAATTGACGACTACTAGAAATACGTTTTCTTTGCCACTTCAACTCAAATAGCGATTTTAAAGTTTTACAAGTGAGCATAAGTTTTACAAATATTTTACTTATGTTCTTTGGTTTAAATGTACTCTTTTCACTACCAAAATCATATTTATACTTTGTACTAGTACGTATTCGAATTTTCTTTGAATCACTTAAATCTTTGATGGTTGAAGCATAATGTGTTCTTTTGATTATATTAGGGTTCCTTGGTGATTGAGGGTGTTATCCGAAATGATACTTTGGACGTTATTTTTACGTAAATAGGTGAGTGTTCCTTGTTTGTTATATTTTCATTGACTATGTGGCATGTTCTTGATTATATGACTTGTTATGAACGAATGACAACATGTTAAATGTTTTCAATGATTGATTAAAATGAGTTTTCTAGGCGAGCGTGTACTTTATCGCACTCGACCTAAATGAATCTGAAATTTTTAATAATTAAATAATTAAATGCTAGTTGCTCATGAATGTAAGCCGTCTGGCTGAACTGGACCCTTGCCCTTCGTTATTGATCGACTCGAGCCAGAAGCGGACTCGGTCGGGCGATTTAGTGACCCTGGGTGAACGTTTGGTATACTCGAGTATTACCGTGTAGTCTGGTGGAGCTTGGCCAACGTCCAGAAGGGGGCGAAATGAAATGAATGAACGAATGTCAATGTAAATGAAGGGTTTTACTTATCAAAATGCATTTTCAAACGAATGAAGGAATAAGGAAATGAAAGGAGAATGAATGAATGAATGAATGGCTCCATGTGAGCACGTATCCTTTTAATGACTGTTATTATTGCTTTATATTGTCATGTTTCTGGAATTACTTGCTATCTGTGGTTAATGTATTGAACTCATTGTTTGTTTATGTTTTCGGAACCTCACTGAGCTTTTAGCTCATCCATTTAGTTTTGTTTTCTTTAACAGGGGATGCGAGCAAGGACGAGAGCTCTGTATAGACTAGCCAAGTCTAGTTCTTTGGATCCTTTTGTAACGGTTCTCGCCCTAGCATTTGGCAAGAGTTGGATGTATAAAGAATTGTGAACTTTTGTACATTTGATTTTGTAATTCCTTTTGAGATAGAAATGTCTATAAGTATATGTTCTAAACTTGGAATCATTGTTATACTTTGCCTTGTGGTTTTGATTTACTTTTCCTAGAGGTTTTGTCTTATTTTATCTGAATAGAGTGATCGATCCCTGGCGAGAGTTGGGCAGGCGGTCCGCCGAACCCTTTGGTTCGCCTTAGGGGGAGGTGGGGCTGTCACAGGTGGTATCAGAGCCTGCTTCACGTGGTCTCTGCGTGGAGTGAGTTTGGGCTAAGTGGTGAATAAGTGTGAAGGATTAAGTGCTCGTTGAGCTTAAGTTATGGAGTCATGAATTGTTATAGGCCTTAAATCTTTCGCCCGGTATTTGAGGACAATTGATAGGTACGTCAGGTAGGAATCTCGATTGTAGATAGTTTACTCTTGGGACTGGCCAGCTCGAGATGTGAATTATCTTATTTCAGATTCTCGTGCCCGAGTACTCTAGAGTTGAAGCGGTACTAAGTACTTAAGACTTGCAGTTTGGGAACATTAACAGGCTTTGTTTGACTAGAATGAGTATAAGAGGTCAACGGACGTTTAGTTCAAATAGAAAGTGAAGTGAGAGATCGGACGGGGGCTATTTTAACCAAGTGTGAAACGACTTGTCGTGTTATCTTCTTGTTTTGTCTTTGTATTGCTACCGTATGTATTTGGCTTGTGGCATGTTAATATCCACTTGTATAGTACTTGTTGCATTTGATCTTGTCTACTTGATATGTTTCTTCATGAACTTGGTGTGTTAAATTTTGCCGTTCTAGACAATTAACTTTGCTACATACTAAATCACCTTTTGAAAAACAAAAAGAGAGAAAAGGGAATGAAGGGGAGACGTAGTCGTGGACGTGGGGCTAGTCGTGACCGTGGAGCTAGGCAAGCTCAAGAACCGAGACAAGAAAGAGAAACAGTGGCCGAACAAGAACATGGACCGAGGGTTGAGGCCGGAGATCAAATGGCGACGGCGATGCAACAGATGACAAATATCCTAGCATGACTGGTAGATCAACAAGGTCAAATGCCAGTGAATCAACCCCGGAATTCCGAGATAGGAGAGGATAGGGATCTTGAGAGGTTCCAAAAGTTTCTACCTCCGAAATTTCATGGAGGGCCTGATCCGGATATAGCTGAATAGTGGTTGGAGGCAATGATTAATATTTTCGCGGCTTTTAATTACACGGAGCAAAGACAAATAAATTTTGCTGTATTTCAAATCGAAGGACCAGCCCGAGCGTGGTGGAATGTAATTAAGGCCAAGTGGGAAAAAGAACAGACGGTATGGACATGGGCGAACTTTGTAAGGGAATTTAACGAAAAGTATCTCCCACCTTTGGTCCAAAAAAGGAGAGATGACGAGTTTATTGGGTTGCATCAGGGAACCCTGAGTGTGGCCGAATATGAGACCAAATTTACTAGACTGTCTAAATTCGCTTCCGAATTGGTGGTTACGGAGCGAAGGAGAATAAGACGATTTATACAAGGACTAAATTTGGAAATCCAGGAGGCATTAGCGCGGTTCAAGTTAATACTTTTACAGAGGCTCTTGAGAAGGCTCAAAGAATTGAGGATGCGAAAGCACAAGTAAAATCCTTTCAAACGCGGAAAAGAGGTGCATCCAGCAGCATACCTGGGGAATCCGGAGAAAAGATAATGCTTTCCAAAGTGCAAAAAGTGAATCATTCACCTCGCCCACCATGGATATTAGGAGCATTAGATGAAAGGTCTACAAAAGGAAGTCAGATCGAATCAAAGGAAATTTCTCGAGAAGGTCAAACAGTAGCTCCTCGATTGGCCGAAGAAACAGCCACGAGAGGGTAGTACTCAACAAGTGGAAGGAACCAAACCGAAACAAACTAATGAAAGAGGAAACCGAACAAAAGTATCAGCACAGGTTTATGCCGTAGACAGCAACAAGTTCCGTGGTCATCTGAGGCAACGGAAGATAAAAATTTCGAGGACGAAATTTTCTTAAGGGGGAGAGAGTGTGAGAACCCAAAAATTTTCACATTTTCTCAGCATTATTTTATTTCTTTGCCTACATTTTATACTTTTCTTGAAAATATTAAAATTTCTATGCATTTTTACAAGCAAGTACAGTTTTAAATTCATTTTCATAATATGAGTTAGTGTACGTTCAATTTGAAACGCATTATCGATGTGGGACCCGCTAGTGCGATAAATGTGATGATTAAAAGTGAGTTTTAGATGATATTAAGTGTGGGATTAGAGATGATAATAATAAGTTAGTGAATTATAAGTTAAAACCCTAGTATACGCGATTTAAGGAAAAACAGTTCGGACCAACGGGTACCGTTCACTACCGATTGAACACACCACTTGACCACCACTTTCCTACCATACAATACCATTGATATGAGTGCAAAATATCACCCCATTTTTCAGCTAAGCTTGGCCGAAATATTTGACCCAAAAACAAGGAAAAAGGACAAAATTTGAAGGTTAATCTTAAAGCAACAAGTGGCGGCCATCTATTGGTTTGTTGACTAATTAATTTCCACCATCTTTATCACTAAAAACTACTCAATTTACCCCTCATTTTCAGTACACCAGCCAAGTGAGAGAGGAAGAAAAGCCAAGAGAAAGAAACCACAATCCATCTTGAGTTTGATCCACTTAAGTGAGAAAACAAGAAATCTAAACCGATTAATCAATAGTTTGAGAGTTTGGGAAGCTTAAGGAATCAAAAATTCCAAAGAGAGGTGGAGGATATCCTTTGAAAGCTTGTTTTTGAAGTATATTGGCTGTCTCTTATCTTTGATTCTTTTACTTTTGTTTAAGTTGTTATATAACTCATGATTTGGTTAAATTGGTAGCTATGGAAGCAGTTGTGGTGATTTTGGGAGAATTGGTGAGTTAGGGTTTGTATTGATCAGCCATATTTCTCTTGTTTAGATGGATTATGATGGGAATAAGTGTAGATAAGGAGGTGAGGTAGTGTTTTAAGCTAGAATTATGAAGATTAGCACTTGTAGGCATAAATTCCAGATTTTCGGTTTTGCACCTCCCCTGTTCTAACCGGCACTGTTTGACCATCTTAGAGGCCGAATTAGGCTTAGTACAAAACATAAATGTTGTATAGAATGATATTTCATGGTTGTCTACAAAATTTCAGCTCAATCGGAACAACGTAGCCTATGAAAAGATGAAAATACCCTGACTGCCATAGGAGTAGAGTCAGTGGACAGTTTTGACAGTGCACCAAGTTGGTCACATTTGTTCACCTTGATACGTACTGAACTAGCATTAGTCAAAATACAGAAGTTGTAGTGCTATGTCTTAGCTTTCCAACGCCCCTAAGAATGCCTCAATCAGACTTCGGTAGCCTGAGTTATTATCGGTTACGTATAGTGCGGTTAACTAGCCCGAATGTGAGATTCTGGTTCTGTAATTTGAAATTTTGACCTAGATACACTACGAATTGGACTGAGTGGTCTTCATCAAAGTTGTAGGTATTTATCTTAGCTTCGAAACGGTATAACTTGCATCTGAATCTGATAATCGTAGCCTCGGTTGTGTCCGTTAAGCAAAATAACGTCAAATCTGTCTTTTGTTTCTTGAATTAACCTTCATTTCCGGACATCTTCCTAGTTTGATTTTGTACTTGTATGACTTTGGGACTGATGGAGGACAAGAATGAAACCATAAATGGCTGAAAAATAGGTAAATACAAAGGGCGTGCTGCCCAAATTTATACTCGAGAACTAGGTCGATATACTTGCGACTTGAGTAAGGCTTGAGAGCGAATACCATGTGAACCATCTAGGGTATTTACGTCTTCTTTTATCGAGGTATATAAGTTAGAATTCGGACGAAACTTGTACCCTTGGAAAAATGAAATTGACGACTACTAGAAATACGTTTTCTTTGCCACTTCGACTCAAATAGCGATTTTAAAGTTTTACAAGTGAGCATAAGTTTTACAAATATTTTACTTATGTTCTTTGGTTTGAATGTACTCTTTTCACTACCAAAACCATATTTATACTTTGTACTAGTACGTATTCAAATTTTCTTCAAATCACTTAAATCTTTGATGGTTGATGCATAATGTGTTCTTTTGATTATATTAGGGTTCCTTGGTGATTGAGGGTGTTATTCGAAAGGATACTTTGGACGTTATTTTTGCGTAAATAGGTGAGTGTTCCTTGTTTGTTATATTTTCATTGACTCTGTGGCTTGTTCTTGATTATATGATTTATTATGAACGAATGATAACATGTTAAATGTTTTCAATGATTGCTTGAAATGAGTTTTTTAGGCGAGTGTGTACTTTATCGCACTCGACCTAAATGAATGTGAAATTTTCAATAATTAAATAATTAAATGCTAGTTGCGCATGAATGTAAGCCGTTTGACTGAACTGGGCCCTTGCCCTTCGTTACTGATCGACTCGAGCCAAAAGCGGACTCGGTCAGGCGATTTAATGACCCTGGGTGAACGTTTGGTATACTCGCGTATTACCGTGTAGTCTGGTGGAGCCTGACCAATGTCCAGGAGGGGGTGAAATAAAATGAATGAACCAATGTCAATGTAAATGAAGGGTTTTACATATCAAAATGCATTTTCAAACGAATGAAGGAATAAGGAAATGAAAGGAGAATGAATCAATCAATGAATGGCTCCATGTGAGCACGTATCCTTTTAATGACTGTTATTTTTGCTTTATATTGTCATGTTTCTGGAATTACTTGCTATCTATGGTTAATGTATTGAACTCATTGTTTGTTTATGTGTTCGGAACCTCACTGAGCTTTTAACTCATCCCTTTAGTTTTGTTTTCCTTAACAGGGGATGCGAGCAAGGACGAGAGCTCTGTATAGACTAGCCTAGTCTAGTTCTTTTGATCCTTTTGTAATGGTTCTCGCCCTAGCATTTGGCAAGAGTTGGATGTATGAAGAATTGAGAACTTTTGTACATTTGATTTTGTAATTCCTTTTGAGATAGAAATGTCTATAAATATATGTTCTAAGCTTGGAATCGTTATTATACTTTGCCTTGTGGTTTTGTTTTACTTTTCCTCGAGGTTTTGTCTTATTTTATCTGAATAGAGTGATCGAACCCTGGCGAGAGCTGGGCAGGCGGTCCGCCGAACCCTTTGGTTCGCCTTAGGGGAAGGTGGGGCTGTCACAAAAAGTCGACACATGAGATTGAGACATGATTTCGTAAAGTAGCTGCTTAGAAATGGAATTATTTCCATTGGTTTTGTGAAATCAGAATTGAATTTGGCCGATCCTCTGACTAAACCTGTAGGAAGAAAATTAATTCGTCAAACTACAAGGGAGATGGAACTTAGGCCAACGGTTATCAATAGAGATGGTAACCCAACCTATGTGATTGGTGATCCCATGAAATAGGTTCATATGGGTAATAGCAAGTTGATATTGATTGTAAACCACTTGAAATTTAAGTCCCTTCGAAAATAACTGCTTTGACTTCCAGTAATTGTGAGGCTGAGTTTAATACTCTTAATGAATTTATATCCCTTTAGGGAGGTGTATTTAGGTAGTGTACACTTGATAAATTCACCTATATGTGAGTAGAGTGGGGCCGCTCCCATAAGATTTTTTGGCCGAATCTTTAGAGCTCACTTGAGCAATCAGGCAGGCGCAGGGCCTAAATGCACGAAACTGTATTGAACAGCAAAATTATGGGTTATAATGTGATTGATAAGATCTCTGTCATACAACAAGAATTATTGGTTCATAGAAATTTATTTTTTCACCAATAATTCTGTAAGACATATTTTATCAATTTAAGTTTGGTTCATAGCCTAAAAACACCAAACTGATTACATTGAGCTCAGACAAATCCAGCAGATGTTCATACTCTCTTGTCCAAAATCTTTTGAAATAGGTGGGAGATTGTTGTAAAAAATAAAAATAAATATTCGAAAAGATTTTTATTATGTTTGTTACTATTTGGATAAGAGTTTTATTTGATAAAGTTTCATCAGAAATGTTTGTTCCTATTTTGAGGGACAAATTTTCAAAGATAAGATTTTGATAAAGGACTAAAAACCAAATTCAAGAAGTCAGATTGTGAGACGTCTTGATAAGTTCGGTCAAATGGCCTTCCTAATGGTCTGACCTTTTCCAACTGTTCATAATAGAGGATAGACCTCCGATTACTTCAAATGATAAGTCTGGCACGGGATGCATACCCATTCTCATGGGAAATCAGCTTCAAAATTCTATCCTCTTCCGTATTCTGTATCATGAAGCCTATAAATGAACCATTTGTCAGGTTCATTTTCACCCTGATAAACGAAGTCTACACTTCGTAAACTCTCTCCTCCTTCTCCTCTATCTGCTCTCCTTAACTTTCTTATTTTACCTGCTGGTTTTGGAACAAAATTTTGCTGGTTCTACATCACTCTCACAAAGTAGAGGAATACTTGTTTAATCCTGGGAAAACGTTTCAATACTCTAAAATAGTTTCTTAGGACAGTGCTTTCAAGCACGACTCAAGTGTTCAAGTGTTAGCATTGTTCGAGCCATTTATACTACAGGAGAAACTTCCCAAGGAAGGGAAACCAGGATTGGATAGATTGGAATATTAGGGAGTCACAAGTTGGGCATGCATATGACATTAGCTAGCAACTCATATTTCAGTAAGTGATTTATTATGCCTGGAGGACCTGGAATGAGTTTGTTAGAATGGGGAATGTAAGTAAACTAAGAGTTAACGTGGGGCACTTGGTTGGCCAAGCAAGGGAGATACGAAGAAATTGGATTAAGAGAGAAGTGATGCTAGGGAGTTTAAATTCATTAGTTCAGAACCACTTTCGATGGGTTGGTTTTAGATAAATGTTGATATACTGGAGGGATAATTAGAGCTCATAGAGGCCATTGGCTGAGAGGTTTTTGCCTCAATCTAGGAGTGGCCAGTAATATTTCAGCAAAATTATGGGCTATTGCTCAAGGCTGGCTTGGGAGATGGGACTACAGAAGGTGGTGTTAGAAATGGACTCCAAGATAAGTCTAGAGTTGGTAAAGAATAGCCCATTTGGTAGTCCACATCATAACATCATCAAGCAAATACAAGAATTGTTGCAAAGGTGGGAATGCAAGTTATCATACATATGGAGAGAAGGGAACTAATGCACTAATATTTTTCCAAGGCAAAGCCTGAGTCTACAGCTAGGACTACACCTGCTAGATGAGCCTTCGTAGTCACTACGTAGCAAATTTCCTTTGATCTTATGGGGGTGGCAACTTCCAGACTACATGTAATAGACAAGTTAGTCTTCCCTAACACCTAAAACAAAACCTACAAATAAAAACAAAAAAGTTGAAATAATTTACCTAGCATCATAATCTAATTAAAAAAGTTCAACTTCCATTGTAGGAACTATACTCAATTAAGGAAACCCAACAACCAAAACCAAATAATGTTCACTAAAATATAGCCACTCAAACCCAAAAATATATATTTACCAAAATATAACCTCAGCAGGGTAGGCCTTAAATAATAGAAGAAGAAGTATTAGTTTCGAGAACAAGATGATGAAACTAGATGCATAGCACTTAGCTTTCTCTTGTCCTTTGCAGAGCACTCACTTGACATGAAAGATGTTTCTTTATGAATAGCTTGCGAGTCAAATCTTTTCAACTGAACAATGTGAGAACTTAGAAATTTTGCTAATTTATCTAGTTTAACTACATGGTACTTTATTTATTTAGTCATCTATTTGGTTTTGTATTGATTTGATGATGATTTTATCTTAATGTTTTTATTAAATTTTACATGTGAAAGTTAATGTGTGGGGTAAAATGAAAATTTCCTTTTTAGTGGGGTGTAAAAGGAACTTTTGGAAAAAAAGAGGACTTTGGTATAATAAGAGAGAGAATTAGGACACTTGGAGCTAGAGAGCTCCAGAAGGTGACAAGTGTTAGAGCACTTGGAGCTAAAGAACTCTAGAAACTGACAAGTGTCACCATAGGAACCAAGTGATACCTTTGACCAAGCTTTCTTATCATTTAATCTTTTATTTCTTGTCTTAAAAAAAATAAATAAAACAACCAAAATCAAGAGGAAAGGAGAGAGAGAGAGGGCCGAGAGCTAGGAAAAAAAAAAGAGAAGAAAAGCTCAACTTTCTTCCTCCATTTTTGCTTCAAATCTTCCCCAACTTTGGATGATTCTTGGAATCTTGCGTGAGCTTGGAAGAAAGTCTTGTTTGGGGGCAACTCTTGAAGGAAATTTTTACTTGTTGCTTGATAGAAATTGCTAGAAGAGGTATTGGCTTGAAACTCTCTTTTTTCTTCAAGTTTCTAGTAGATTTGTAGTTAGAAAATTGAATCTTTGATGGGTTTCCTTGAAACCTTGATTTAGGTAGAAAAATTTTGTTCTGCGGGAAACTCTGAGAAGTCTTGAAAAATGTATTATATCTTGGTGTAGAAAAATCCAAATTGAGTTCTGCTTATTGCGTTTGAAACTAGATTCAGAATACTTTATACCGTGAAAATTTTAGGATTTTTTTCAATTCCTATGAATATCTATGATTTTCCAAAATTGACTAAATTTTCAAACCTGCTCTGTTTTTCTACTTGATGAAGCAGCAACTTGAGACTACAATTTGACTGATTTATGGACAGAATCTTATAAATATGTATTCTAGAAAAATGTAGTCCTTTGAGTCTATTTTCCAACGGTATAAAGTTTATAAATTTTGGACCTAAGAACCTTACGATACGATTTTTAAAAAAGTGTCGCGTAAAACCGGAGAAAATTCCATTTTCTAAACTTGTTCTTGCTTCCATTTCCAAATTTAAGTTAGAGTTGTTAAACCATTTTTATGACGCCCCCACTTCTCCTTAAGGTGAACCAAAGGATATCTGCAGGACGCCTGCCCAACTCTCGCCAGGACTCAAGACAATTCGATTCAAGTTTAATGATACATAACAATTAATACAAGCCTAATAAAGAAAAGTCGCTTCCATAATTGAATATCCAAGTCTTACACCACGAGTTCAAAATACATCAGTTATCCAATGCTTACATCAGGTTCCCAAAAGATACATCAATTTTCAAAATATACAACAGCCAAAATGTCTAGTCAATTTGCATTTGAAACCTTAATACAAAAGTACATCCAAAGGGTTTCACCGAGTTTCACTCCACATTCATTCCTGTCAAGGAAAACAAATCTACGGGGTGAGCAATTGGTTGTGAGGCCAAGAACACACATGCAAGCATGTTGTCCAAGTAACAATCCCAACTAACGAGTAGAACAATAATATTCAAGTAAATGACAATTCAAGCGAGAACAGTAAACAGAAACAATTCAAGGATATAGGAGCTCTCAGGAGCTATTGTCCACTTGCACAATCAAGAACCTCCACGAGTTGATACTCCGTTAATCGGATAGGTTATAGTCCGTAGAACTTCACTTATCTTGTCCCCTTTCACCATTACATACCCCTGTACCGGGTCCGCCTGTCAATATACCAAGTATAAAGAAATGGTCTCATGGTTTCCAAGGTTGGCCAAAAATTACAGTGAGGATTTTCAAACTGCTCATGTTCATTCATTTTCTACTTGAATCAATCATTAATTCCAGTTAATCAAGTATCAAGTTCTTGAGACTACAATTTAAGACTGATTTATGGAAGAAAGCAGAATCTTTATAAATATGTATTTCTAGATGAAAATGCTTAAGTCCTTTGAGTTTCCAACGGTATAAAGTTTAAAATTTTGGACCCATGAGAACCTTAGATACGATTTTTAAAAAAGGTCGCGTAAAACCGGAGAACAATTCCATTTTCTAAACTTGTCTCTTGCTTCCATTTTCCAAATTTAAGTTAGAGTTGTTAAACCATTTTTATGACGCCCCCACTTCTCCTTAAGGTGAACCAAAGGATATCTGCAGGACGCCTGCCCAACTCTCGCCAGGACTCAAGACAATTCGATTCAAGTTTAATGATACATAACAATTAATACAAGCCTAATAAAGAAAAGTCGCTTCCATAATTGAATATCCAAGTCTTACACCACGAGTTCAAAATACATCAGTTATCCAATGCTTACATCAGGTTCCCAAAAGATACATCAATTTTCAAAATATACAACAGCCAAAATGTCTAGTCAATTTGCATTTGAAACCTTAATACAAAAGTACATCCAAAGGGTTTCACCGAGTTTCACTCCACATTCATTCCTGTCAAGGAAAACAAATCTACGGGGTGAGCAATTGGTTGTGAGGCCAAGAACACACATGCAAGCATGTTGTCCAAGTAACAATCCCAACTAACGAGTAGAACAATAATATTCAAGTAAATGACAATTCAAGCGAGAACAGTAAACAGAAACAATTCAAGGATATAGGAGCTCTCAGGAGCTATTGTCCACTTGCACAATCAAGAACCTCCACGAGTTGATACTCCGTTAATCGGATAGGTTATAGTCCGTAGAACTTCACTTATCTTGTCCCCTTTCACCATTACATACCCCTGTACCGGGTCCGCCTGTCGCTTGTTTGAGACGATACTGCTTGAGTATGCCAAGCAAGACCTCTAAATAGGTCAAGCTTATGTTTTCTCATGGTTTACCAAGGAGCCCAACCAAGCCCATGACGACTCGAGTCCAAGGTTGGCCAGTGAGAATTGGGTGTCCCTCACTTAACATTTATGAGTCGAGGAGATTCACTCCAACGACGTATGCAGCCATAGCATACCAATTCATTCATTCAATCATTCAATACAATTTAATCATTCATTTCATTCAATTCATTCAACACAATTCAATCATTCATTCCATTTCAATCAATTCAATCACGATTCATTTAAATGAGAACGAGTGCGATAAAGTACACACTTGACTCCAATTTCAAAATCTTTAATCATTAATAACAGTTAAGCATGTATCAAGTTCGCACACACTTGACACTCACCAAGTAAAATAAGGAAGAAAGCACAATCATGTGTCTAGGCGTCTCCTGTGAGATCCACTTGAAGGTCTCCTTGAGTGCCTGAGTAAACAATAGGTATCTATTACACACTATCACTTAGAACCCCCAATTATTAAGAAAGATTGCACTCACGTACAATCGAAGACGATATCATGAAAATGAGGCTTAATTACTCGTAAATCGAGGTTCGAAAATGGGGTTTTAATAATACAAGAAAATCTGATTTTCATCTTTGAAATCAAGTATAAAACGATCAAGCGATATTGAAGGAAAAATGAGAGTTCTAAAAACTCAATTTCCTTTAAGTTCGAAAATTTCAGATTTGACAAGCAATCTTTGAAAAATCGCATCTCACTCTCTGTAAATCCAAAATTGGAAAACATCATACCGTTGAAAACTAATTCCAAAGTACTAGAAGTTCCTAGAAGCACTTTTCCATGATTCTAAATGGAAGACATTCAAAATTCGGTTCAAAGTTGCTGATTTGGACTCCCAGGACAGATTCGGGGTTGGTTTTTGGCTAAATTTGAAAATCGGCAAAATCACAGAATGTGAACTAGCCTCTAAAATTTGGAACTCAATTAGAGTTACAATCAAAGTTTAAAACACAATAAACAGAACAAGAATTGGAGTTTTGAGCCCCAACATATAGCAGGTCAAAGTTGTTGGAAATTTCTCTCTGAACAAGGATTTTCCAGATTTAAAACATAAACTTTGGAACTTCAGTTGAGCATCGAAATGGACTTGGAATGGCACCAAATTTAGTAGTATTACCCTAACATATAAGGGTTCCCTGTGAAATTTCATGCAAAATTCCGTACGGAAGGTCAGTTAACAACGCCACTAAAGTTCCAAGAATTTCCAAGGCAAATTTGCCTTGTACTTCCGTTTTCCTTTTTCTAACTTTTGGCCAATGAAATCATCTCAAACATGTTTATTTATGAAGACAAGGTCTAATAAACATCCAAAATATTTTTGATAGGTGATTAATACCAAGAGTTTCAAAATAACAAGTCCCAATTCGAGTTAAGGCATTGGCTAGCCCAAAACTAGGGTTTTCAATCACTGACGCAGGTCTGAAATTCGGCCACAACTCACACAATTCAACCTGGAATTGGACGTGGTTGGTGGTGTTGGAAACTATGTTCATAAGGTTACAATTTCTCAGAAGAAATCATTCTGAAATTCTGTCCATAACTGGCTTATATTTGAGCAACAAGTCGCAGCACATAACAGGTTTTCTAACACAGCAGAGAAACAGGACAGGTAATTTTGAAAAGCTAGTACGGTTCATTCAAGTTGAATCAGGGGATGCATTTTATACCAGCAGAGTAAGTTTCGCCACAAACGGTACTCGATTTCGACATCGAAGCAAAGAGTTATGGTTTTAAATTCCGCTGCCAGAGCACCTCTGGACACGTTTTCCAGCTATGAAACCATTTCGAAAATTCCACTTTTACCCAACCAAATCAAGTGATTTTTGGGGGAAACTTTCCACACAACCTATACAACATATCTACATCAAAATCAAGACAATTTGACCCCAAAAAACGCACCAAGAGGAGCGGCAAGGACAGGGCAGAACCGGCCCTTCTTGGATTTCAACTTCCTTTGATTTCTTTCCACTTTTCCAACTTATATCCACTAGTTTAACACTAAATCAATATAAATAAATCCAAACTCATGAAATAATAAAAGTCCATTGTGGGATTTCAGAGCCCACTCAAGTGATTTCAACCATCCAAAGCTACCCACATGAAACTACAAGCTTCCAGTGAAACTTAACTCCCTAGAACTAAGATTTAAAAGTTGGATGATCATTACCTCCTAGATGTTGCTAGAGCAGAAATTTTGGTCACTTTGAGCTCCAAGAAAACCGTGAGAATGAAGCTCCCTCCTAGTCCAATATGATCTCCAAGTGGTTTTGAGTTTGTGGTAGAAATTTGAAATGATTTGGTGCAAGATTGTGAAATGAAATGATGAAGCTTTTTGGTCTTCTTCTTACTTGGGAGGTTCGGCTAGAAGAGAAAGGAAGAAACGTTGCTGATGGGTGAGGTTTCCTTGGGAAGCCTTTTTGGCCAAAATTACTCTAAAAGTCAACCCTCCAATAGTGCACTCACGCGCGCGTTTCGTGCCCATTTCCTCTCGGATTTGTTTCACTTGTGCACTAAACTTCTAATGCAATTCCATTAACCTATTATTATTTACTCTTAATAGTCTAAAAATAAAAGCCCAAATCCCTCAATTAGTCACGCGCGCGAAAAATTCCATTTCCAACTTAACCTAGTTCCGAATTTCTAACTTTTACTAGTGGGTAACGTCAGTATACCTCTTAATTGCTCAAAACCTTTCGAGACTAGAAAAATCATCTAAAATGATATCTGCTATTAAATCATCCGAAATTTTTCGTAATCACGAAAATCAGAAAACGCCACGGTATAAATAACTAGAAAATCAAAAATTTCTCACAATTAACTTAACCCAAATACTACTATTAATTCTTAAACCGGCAAGAGCCATATCGATTAGATAATCCATGGGTCTTCTATTCTGTCGAGTAGTGTGACGCCCCCGAAAATTTATTTGCGAACCGAAATATTTATATCTGAGACATTATTTTGTTTTCTTGTCTAAAAGTTTATCCTTTCTTCAATAATTAAATTTATACATCGCTTATAAAATATAGTTTTCAATATTTCCTTGATACAAGTTAGCCCACGTTAATTTGAAGTGTTTTATGGATACCCCTAGTCGTAAATATAAATCGGCCAATTAGTTAAATTTTGCATAAAGGGATTTAATTACTAAGTAGGATGATTAGGGGTTTCAGATGGATTAATCAAGTCAAAAATAACTCGGGGCAAATAAAGTGACAAGTGTCCAATTATTGGTTAGCACTTGCCTAAAGTTTAACTTTCTAACTTTACAAAAGTCTAATTTTACAAATCATCTTCATTCTTTCTCTTATCCAAACTAGGAAGCAAAGGAAAGAAAGCTTCAACCTTCCATCTTCAATTCTTGCACAAATCTTGAAAACCAACCGATTATTTCTTGAATTAGTCCATAAAATCAACTTGCTAAGGGTGGTTGAAGGACTTGGTGGAGTTGTTTTGGAAGAAAACCTCCTAAGCTACAACCTTTCTTGAAGAATTAAGGTACTTTGTTTGGAACTCACTTTTTGTTTCTAATAATGGCCAATTGGTGCCTTATGGTAGCTAGTTAAGTGATTTTATGGAAGATTTTGTGGATTGGAGTGAAGTTATCTAAATTTTTGTTTTTGTTGGGGATTTTTCTGTTTTCCTATGATGGATATGGTTAGCCTTGAATTGATGGTTCTAAATGGTGTTAAATAGCTCTTTTGTGCATCAATTGCGGTTATTTGCAGAAAATTTCAGTTTTGTGCGGAAATTCCAGGTTTAGGGTTTACATTTGCCCTGTTCTGTCCGGTTTTATTTGGGTATGTTAGAGGCCGAATCAGACTTAGATTAAAACATAAAAGTTGTAGAAAATGGTGTTAAATAGTTTCCTACAAAATTTCAGCTCGATCGGAGCACTGTATCATGTGGAATGACAAAAATACCCTTGACTGCCATGACCCCTGTTTCGCGCCCAGATTTCTATTTTCGTGAGGAATTCCATTTTTGACCATGAAAATGCATGTTTTAGCTTTGTAAGCCTTCATAAGAAATGTAGGTATATGTCTTGGCTTCGAAAAGCCACATGATACACCACAATCGGACTTCGGTATCCTGAGTTATTGTCATTTAAACATAGTGTGGTTAGCTAACCTATTCGTGGGATTCTGGTCTTGTATATTGCAATTTCGACCTAGCTACACTACGAACTGGACTGAGTGATCTTCATCAAAGTTGTAGGCCTTCGTCTTAGCTTCGAAACAATATATGTTGTACCTCAATCCGATAAGCTGCAGCTACAGCATGCCAATTCATTCATTCAATCATTCAATACAATTCAATCATTCATTTCATTCAATTCATTCAATATAATTCAATCATTCATTCCATTTCAATCAATTCAACCACGATTCATTTAAATGAGAACGAGTGCGGTAAAGTATACACTCGACTCCATTTTCAAAAACTCCAATCATTAATAACAGTTAAGCATGTATCAAGTTCACATACACTTGACACTTACATCGTGTGTCTTGGCGTCTCCTGTAAGATCCTCTTGAAGGTTTCCTTGAGTGCCTGAGTAAACAATAGGTATCTATTACACACTATCACTTAGAACCCCCAATTATCAAGAAAGATTGCACTCACGTACAATCTGTGACAGCCCCACCTCCCCCTAAGGCGAACCAAAGGGTTCGGCGGACCGCCTGCCCAGCTCTCGCCGGGACTCAGTCGATCACTACAGTCCTCAAATAAATTACAAGATAAATCTCAAATATTACATCAAATTCTCCAATAATTACATGTCATAAGCGAAGCAAAAACAATTTCCAACTATACATAAAATGATTCCAAATCCAAACGATACAAGATATATGCCATCCAGTCACGGGAATAAGTACTACAAGCTTTCCTTCGCCATGAGCCCTGTGGAGGGGAATAAAATAGTTTTGGGGTGAGTTAGAAGCTCAGTGAGTAACCAGTAAAAGCAGTCATCCAATATATTTCACAGTAACGTATTTCAATGATGTCATGATTCCGAGATCAAATGTACGTTTATTGCTCTCGTGAGCCAGTGAAATCATTGCACTTACACACCCAACGCTCAAAAGATCCAGTAACAGTAAACAGTAAGAGGGAGCCCCTTTTTGAGCTCCGGAGCCATTTGCTCCAAATAAACAGAGGTGGAGACGTTGGTGTCCAGCACAAGACTCCCCAAGAACTCATTGAAGCTAAAATCATATCATGAATTCACATGCAAGCACGCATGAGATGCAGTTGAGTAAATAATGCAAGAAACAGTGTGACAGCCCCACCTCCCCCTAAGGCGAACCAAAGGGTTCGGCAGACCACCTGCCCAACTCTCGCCGGGACTCAGTCGTTCACTCACACAAATCAGAAATAGAACCACAAGAAAAAAAAACAAAACGAGGATCCAAACTTTAAAACAAAACTTATATACATAGATATCTCAGAAGGAAGTACAACCGTCAATAAACAGAGGTTCTCAATTCACCATACAACCAGCCCATGCTAAGCACTAGAGCGAGAACCGTTACAAAAGAAAACCAAGAGCTAGACCCAGCTAGTCTATACAGGCTCTCATCCTTGCTCGCCTTCCCCTGTTAAGAAAAACAAACTAAAGGGGTGAGCTATAAGCTCAGTGAAGTTCCGAACACATAAGCAACAAGAAGTTCAATGCATTCATTACACGTTACTAATAATTCAAATACAAAAGAAAGCGATAAACACCTTCATTAAAAGGATACGTGCTCACAAGGAGCCATTCGTTCATTCATTCGTTCATTCATTCTCCCTTCGTTCCCTTATACCTTCAATCATTTGAAAATGCATTTGTATATAAGTAAAACCCTCATTCATTCATTCGTTTATTCATTCATTCATTCATTCACCAGGCTCCACCAACCTCCACCAACCTACAAGGTAATACTCGAGTATACCAAAACGTTTACCCAGGTCCCTAATCGCCCGACCGAGTCCGTTTCTGCCTTGAGACGACCGGTAACTAGGGGCAGTGGCCAGTTCAGCCAAAAGGCTTACATTCATGCACAAATAACATTTCAATCATTGAATCATTGAAATTTTCACAATCATCTAGGCCGAGTGCGATAAAGTACACACTTGCCTAGAAGACTCGTTTTAACAATCATTGAAAGCATTTAACATATTATCAAACATTCATACCAGCCATATAGTCATGAAACATAACTAACAAGGAACACTCACCTACACACGCAAAATAACGTCCACTTCTCAATCACCAATGAAACCTAAAAGTAAACAAAGAACACATTACAATCCATCTAGCATGGTTTAAATGAAATCAAGGATTACCCGACTACTCGCGAGTAAACGTATAAAATGACTTTTAAAGTGTCAAAAGAGCATATGGATCCGTGGACGGAAATTACTAGGGTTCATAAACCAACCGCGAAACCAAACTCAAAAAGGTTATGAAATTTCCGGCAGAAAACACTTTAACCAACGACAAATCAAAATCCAATAAGGTAAGCTAAGAAGTATTGTTTCCGGAATTGTTTATGTAGCTCAAAATCAATAGACTCTATGCCTTGATGAAAATCATGAAAAGTGGCAAAACTATCTCCCTTTCACTCTTAAAACTTCACTTAAAAGTTATTCACTTGTGGCCGAGAGAACCCTAGGTCAACCTCTATATTTTGGTAAACAGTAAGTAAACGTTTGGAATTTCAACCCAAAGAGGTATTAGGTTTTCGAATAGTAAAATGATCATTTTATTTGCCAAGCGGAAATATACAGGTTCAAATAGAAATTTAGCCCTCGGCCACCTTTTGAAAGAGCCGGTAACATTTTCAGTAAATACGTCCAATTCGTCACAAAATACATTCACCAAATTACTTTAACTTGCTCACATTACAAGAAGATAAACGGACGGCATGTCCTTTGTGTTTACCTATTTTCCAGCCATTAATGGCTTCATTATTTTCCTCAAAACAGTCCCAACATCTCATATAGAATAATCTCATGTCCAAAAGCCATTCACTAGGCTTAAAGTCATGTAAATACAAAAATAAATACAAAAATCAAGCTAGAAACATTTCCGGATAAAAACAGTTTTTGACACCATTTTGCGGTTTTGGCACCATTGGCGCTACGATTATCGGATGAAGGTGCAAGACACACCGTTTCGAAGCTAACAAATAGGGATAAAATGTTGAAGAAGGCCACTCAGTCCAGTTTGTAGTGAAACTAGGTCAAAATTGACATATATGAAACCAGAAACTCACAAACAGGTTGGCTAACCGCACAATTGTTAAACAGCAATAATTCAGGCTACCGAAGTCCGATTGAAGTGTATCTTATGGTGTTTCGAAGCTAAGACACAACCCTACATTTCTTATGAAGACCTCCATGGCCAAATCCTGCATTTTCATGATCAAAAATGGAAAACTACACAAAAACAGAATTCTGGGCGCGAAACAGGTTTCATGGACAGTCAATGGTATTTTGGTCATTTCACATGCTACAGTGGTCGGATCAAGCTGAAATTTTACAGGCTACTAGTTTATACCATTGGATACAATTTCATGTTTTGGCCAAAATCTAATTCGGTAAGGATCATGGTGAAAAGTCAGATTGGGTGAAAAGACAACCCTGTTCGCTGAACTCCTACCTAGACCAGTCTGGGTATTTCTGAATTATCTCAGCATATACAACTCCAATTCCAGTGATTCCAAAGCCATTTGAAAGCTAAGATACAAGGCTATGATTCTTAAGAAGACATCAACAACCAAATCGGTAGTATTCCCAGTCAAACTACCCAATTACCAAAGCTGATTATTATTCTCGGATAGAAACAGGGTAGCAGGGGTATTTCGGTCTTTTCACAGGCTACCGAGCTCAGATTGAGCTGAAAATTTACAGGTAACTAGAAACCTCATTATATAAAACTTTCATGTTTTGTGCTAAGGCCAATTCGGCCTCTAACCTGGTCAAACAGAAACGGGCAGAATTGAGGAAATGAAACCTTAACTGGAAATTTTTGCATTCAAGTCAGAAATTTTCCACTAAAACATCTCTTTAGCTATCACAAGTCATTAATTTAACATAATCAAGAACAAAGGAAGGATGGCTAGACATGATACCTTCAAATATCAAGAACGGTGATGACTTAAGAATTTTTCTTCCAAAACAACTCCACTAGAAGCTTTAATCCTCCTTAATAAGTAACTTTGATGGAGTAATCTTCACTTTTAATGGTTAGAAATCAAGATTGGAGCAAGGGATTGAAGTACAAGATGAAGGATTTCCTCTCTTTTCTCTCCTCAAAATTTCAGTCAACAAGGGGAAAAATGAAGAAACATTTGGTCAAAATGGATGTTTAGTAAAGTTAAGAAAAGTTAGTCAAAGTCCCCATCCAATGGTTTCATGACACTTGTCCCTCTCATTAATGTCATGCCTAACTTTTTTTGTCTTTCTCACACCTATCCACTTGGTACCTCTAAATATCTCATAACACCCGATAAATTAAACCCAGTATCCAAAACTTAACCTAACTGGCCGAAATTTTCTGAATTTTTCGCACTAGCGGGTCCCATGTCCGATATACGCTCTTAATTTCTCAAAAACTAACCGATACTAGAAAAATCATTTAAAAACTATATTTACTCATAAAATTGATCTAGAAAAATTTTCTAATAAAGAAAATGCAGAAAACGTGCAATTAAGAAAAGTACGGGTCCTCACAAACAGTTCATAAGTAGATTTGGAAACAGTTTGGGGTCACTCACCTCCACGGCTCAGGAACCATCACAAAATTATAAACGAGTAAACAAAATAATGTCGCGAAAATATATAAAAATTTGCGGGTTCTCACACTCATTCTTCCGGGGCGTCACACAATCCAAGACGATATCATGAAAATGAGCCTTAATTACTCGTAAATCGAGGTTCGAAAATGGGGTTTTAATAATACAAGAAAATCTGATTTTCATCTTTAAAATCAAGTGTAAAACGATCAAGCGATATCGAAGGAAAAATGGAGAGTTCTAAAAACTCAATTTCCTTTTAAGTTCGAAAATTTCAGATTTGACAAGCAATCTTTGAAAAATCGCATCTCACTCTCTGTAAGTCCAAAATTGGAAAACATCATACCGTTGAAAACTAATTCCAAAGTACTAGAAGTTCCTAGAAGGACTTTTTCATGATTCTAAATGAAAGACATTCAAAATTCGACTCAAAGTTGCTGATTTGGACTCCCCGGACAGATTCGGGGTTGATTTTTGGCTAACTTTGGAAATTCGGAAAAATTCACAGAATGTGAACTAGCCTCTAAAATTTAGAACTCAATTAGAGTTACAATCAAAGTTTAAAACACAACAAATAGAACAAGAATTGGAGTTTTGAGCACCAACATATAGCAGGTTAAAGTTGTTGGAAATTTCTCTCTGCACAAGGATTTTCCAGATTTAAAACATAAATTTTGGAACTTCAGTTGAGCATCGAAATAGACTTGGAATGGCACCAAATTTAGTAGTATTACCCGAACATATAAGGGCTATTTTTCTGTCAAATTTCATGCAAAAATCCGTACGGAAGGTCAGTTAACAACGCCACTAAAGTTCCAAGAATTTTCAAGGCAAATCTGCCTTGTACTTCCGTTTTCCTTTTTCTAACTTTTGGCCAATGAAATCATCTCAAACATATGTTTGGTAGGTGATTAATACCAAGAGTTTCAAAATAACAAGTCCCAATTCGAGTTAAGGCATTGGCTAGCCCAAAACTAGGGTTTTCAATCACTGACGCAGGTCTGAAATTCTTCCACGACTCACTCAATTCAACCTGGAATTGGACGTGGTTGGTGGAGTTGGAAACTATGTTCATAAGGCTATAATTTCTCAGAAGAAATCATTTTGAAATTCTGTGCATAACTAGCTCATATTCGAGCAACAAGTCGCAGCACATAATAGGTTTTCTAACACAACAGAGAAACAGGAAAGGTAACTTTGAAAGGCTGGTACGGTTCACTCAAGTTGAATCAGGGGATGCATTTTATACCGTTAGAAAAGTGGAAGTGTCTAGTTTCTAATTCCACAAATGGAACTCGATTTTGACCTCGGAACAAAGAGTTATGGTCGTTTAAAGTCTGCTGCCAGAGCACCTCTGGACACGTTTTCCAGCTATGAAACCATTTCGAAAATTCCACTTTTACCCAACC
This sequence comes from Coffea eugenioides, assembly GCF_003713205.1. Classification (NCBI taxonomy): domain Eukaryota; kingdom Viridiplantae; phylum Streptophyta; class Magnoliopsida; order Gentianales; family Rubiaceae; genus Coffea; species Coffea eugenioides. Next base: position 31,116,122 of record NC_040038.1, read on the forward strand.
AAATTAAGTGATTTTTGGTGAAAAATTTCCACACAACCTATACAACATATCTACATCAAAATCAAGACAATTTGACCCCAAAAAATCGCATCAAGAGGCGCGGCAAGGACAGGGCAGAACCGGCCCTTCTTGGATTTCAACTTCCTTTGATTTTCTTTCAACTTTTCCAACTTATATCCACTAGTTTAACACTAAATCAACATAAATAACATCCAAATTCATCAAATCAGTCCAAAAAGTTCATTGTGGGATTTCATAGAGCCTACTCAAGTGATTTTCAACCATCCAAAGCTACCCACATGAAACTACAAGCTTCCAAGTGAAATTTAACTCCCTAGAACTAAGATTTAAAGGTTGGATGATCATTACCTCCTAGATGTTGCTAGAGCAGAAATTTTGGTCACTTTGAACTCCAAGAAAACCGTGAGAATGAAGCTCCTTTCCTAGTCCAAGATGATCTCCAAGTGGTTTTGAGTTTGTGGTAGAAATTTGAAGTGATTTGGTGCAAGATTGTGAAGTGAAATGATGAACCTTTTTGGTCTTCTTCTTCCTTGGGAGGTTCGGAAGCTAGAAGAGAAAGGAAAGAAACGTTGCTGATGGGTGAGGCTGCCTTGGGAAGCCTAAGAGTTTGTGGGCATAATTACTCCAAAAGTCAATCCTCCAATAGTGCGCGCACGTGCGCGTTTCGTGCCCGTTTCCTCTCGAGTTTGTTTCACTTGTGCACTAAATTTCTAATGCACTTCCACTAACACTATTATCATTCACTCTTAATAGTCTAAAAATAAAAGTCCAAAGTCCCTTAATTAGTCGCACGCGCGAAAACGCGAACTTCTGACTTGTGGGCGAGAAATTGCAATTTCTAAGAAATTCTCGTAACGATAGTATAACTAACTAATATTTGGGTGATAAATCATAAAAATAACCATTTTAGAGATATAAACATGAGTCCTCACATGAGTCTAGTATTAATTCCTCAAATCTCCAATAAATTTATATCAGCGCGTCTTTCGGAAAACTATTGACGCGCGAGCGGTATACGCTAAATTAGAACTCATTCACCTCTAATTCCTCAATTCACTTTTTTAATTTACTATTGATCATTTTTAATTCCCAAAGATAATTGCACTCTCGGATAGAATATCGCCTCGAGACACGTGTAATCATTATTCCTCACTTAAACGAACCTCCGAAAATTAAATTTGCTAACGGAACATCTTAAAACATAAGAAAGACATTGTTCCATACGAATGGACTTAAAATGGTTGAAATAAATTATTCAGAGACAACGGGTGAATAAATATTTAAATAAACCAATAATATTCGATAAAAATAAGAAAATTTTCGGGTCCTCACCATTTTGACCTTGGTTTTATGAGTGGAATTGAGGTTTAAATGAAAGAAAATGAATTTTTTCAAATCATTTTAGGTCAGATAATTTTCAACTTTGTATTTTGAAAGTCTTGTTCTAATTTCTTCAAACGTTTGACTATAATCGATGCTCTTGTGCTCCAAACGACTTTTGCAACGTTGATTTAGTAAGCACATGAGGTTTTCTTCTCGATTGCAACAAGAAAATATTATATTTTGATAGGTTATACTGGTATAAAACTTGTAAATTGATGCATTTTCTAAATGAAGTTTTGAAACCTCAATTTCTTCATGTATTTTGGCCTTGTATTGCTAGTCTTTTAATATAGTATATGATCATAGGACTCGAGAGAGTTCAAGAGGACGAACCAGGGTTAAAGTGAAGGGTTGCAATTGATTGGTGAGTATTCCAATGCATGTTATTTGATTATGCATTACTTAAGAAAATGCTATTATTTGTTTAAGTGATCTGCTTTGAATGACATGCGAATAAGTGAATGACTATTGTGATTTTCTTGTCTTGCTAATTTGCTATGAGCGCATGTTCACATTGCATGAATGCGTGATAAATATGCAAGAATGTAGGTCCATGTGTACTTTATCGCATCGGCTGAACTGAGTTTAACCCTATGCTGGCACCCTATCCTAGACCCGCCATTTACGAGGTTGGATTAGCTGGACAGCTTTAGATTTATAACTTACCAATGCTAAGTGCAAAGCTCAAAACTTTGCCAAAAGGCCTTGAGTACAATATTAAATGTTTAATGTTAAATGAGGGGATTGCTGATTTTTCAGAGGGCATAAGGTGAACATTAAATGAGGACATTGTTGATCTTTTAGAGGACATAAGGTAGGAGTTCGGAGGTTACAAGGTGGTAAAATGTAGGGGATTGTTTATTGGCAGTTATAAGCTAAATGTTGCTCCCTGTGAGCCTCGTATCCTTTTCATGTTTAAATTATTGTTCATCGTTGCATTTACTTGAATGAATGATTGAATGCACGCTTGAATGTTATTGTTTATCAAGTATTTTACATTGAAAGATTCCTATTACAATTAATTGTTGTACTACCAGTTTCTAAAGTTGAGTATCGATTTACTTAAACCTATATTGCTTGGAAAAACGTGCTTACATGTTTAAATTGTGTTATTCTCTTGTTTTGCCTGTTTACCTGGAATGCTCACTGGGCGTAAGCTCATTCCACGTGTTGTTTTCCTTAACAGGATTCGGATCCGAAAGTGCTCAAGAATACTATTGGAATGTTTTGAGAGACATTAAGTTTTTTATTTTAGTAGAAGTGACTGTAGTGTATATATTTTTGGGTTGTATTTAAGATTAATGCCGAATGATGAATCTTTTGTACGTGAACTTATTTAATAGCATTTGGATGTATGTAAATGTTATTTTGGGGTGTAATGAATATTATTTTGGTTAGTTTAGAAATTTCAAATAATTCTTGCTATGGATTGTAGTGAGTCCTGGCGAGATTTGAGCAGGCGATCCGCTGACCACTTGGGTACTGTGACGACCCCACCTCCCCTTAGAGCATACCCAAGGGGTCAGTGGATCGCCTGCCCAACTCTCGCCAGAACTCACTACAATCCATAGCAAGAATTACTTGAAATTTCTAAACTAACCAAAATAATATTCACTACATTCCAAAATAACATTCACATACATCCAAAAGTTATTACATAGGTTCGCGAACAAAAGATTTATCATTCGGCGTCTATCTTAGTTAACCCAAAAATATATACACTACAATTATTTCTACTAAAATAAAAACTTAAAATCTCTCAAAACATTCCAACAGTATTCTTGAGTACTCTCGGATCCCAATACCGTTAAGGAAAACAAAAAGTGGGATGAGCTTATGCCCAGTGAGCATTCCAGGTAAATAGGCAAAATAAGATAATAACACAATTTAACATGTAAGTACGTTTTCCCAAGTAATATAGGTTCAGGTAAATCGATACTCAACTTTAGAGCTGGTAGTGCAGCAATTAATTGTAATAGAATCTTTCAATGTAAAATACTTGATAAATAATAATATTCATGCTTGCATTCAATTATTCGTTCAAGTAAATACAAGGATGAACAATAATTTAAACATTAAAAGGATATGGGGCTCACAGGGAGCAACATTCACCTTATAACTGCCAATGAACAATCCCCTCATTTAACATTCACCTTATGCCCTCCGAAAAATCAACAATCCCCTCATTTAACATTAAACATTTAACATTGTACTCAAGGCCTTTCAGCAAAGAGTTTTGAACTTTGCACTTAACATTGGTAAGTTATAAACCCAAAGCTGTCCAACTGATCTGATCTCACAAATGATGAGTGTCGGATAGGGTGCCAGCATAGGGTTAACCTCAGTTCAGCCGATGCGATAAAGTACACATCGGCCTACATTCTTGCACATTTATCACGCATTCATGCAATGTGAACATGCGCTCATAGCAAATTAACAAGACAAGAAAATCACAACAGTCATTCACTTATTCGCATGTCATTCGAAAGAGAGCTCTTAAGCAAGTAATAGCATTTTCTCAAGTCATGCATAATCAAATAACATACATTGGATCACTCACCAATCAATTGCAACCCTTCTGGTTCATCCTCTTGAACTCTCTCGAGTCCTATGGTCATATACTATATTTAAAGACTAGCAATACAAACCCAAAATACATGACGAAATTGAGGTTTCAAAACTTCATTTAGAAAATGCATCAATTTATAAGTTTCATACCCATATAATCTATCAAAATATAATAGTTTTTTGTTGCAATTGAGAAAAAAATCTCAATATATGCATGTGAACAATTTCTTTTGAAATGTACACACAAGCCACAATATCTACAACATCAATCTTTTTCTTCCAGCTTCCATTTTTGTTCTCAACCAGTCTATGTAGATGTGTATTAATCTGATATTCATTATAAACATACACACACATATGCATGTGAACATACCAACAACAAGCACATATATTCAAAAATAATAACTGACAAATTAGACTAAAATATTTCCACAAGCAACGTAGTCATAATCAATTCTAGCTACCAATTAAGTTCAATCAGAGTTATTTAATCAACACAAGTTGAAACCAAGTGTCATACATATTCAAGTTGAAGGCATTAAACACATTAAATAATTCTCACTTCCAACCCCATTATCCCTTTCACACAAGTCAAAATCAATGGTCACTAGATCATATCATAACAGATCCAGTCAACTCTATCTTTCTAAAACAAAAATCTATCAATGGCAGTTGCGGGAAAATTGTACTTAATCAATCACTTCAAGAGTCACATCTAGTTGCGGCCAAGTACATTCGAATTTCAAAATCCTAAAGGGATACTTCAAAATGAAATGAGAGCTTAATAAGTCTTCAAGTCAAAGATTCGACTCCTAGGTATCAAATCTTACCGTTATCCAAGAAACTCATCATTTTATTCGTGAAATCAACCTCTCACAATTCTCTTCTTTCCCCACCAATTCCTAGATAAGAAACGCGCAAAGAACTTGTCTTAAGAACGATCGAGATGATAGATGTTCAATGTTTCACTTAACAGTCACACTAGTCCAACAGTCCGGTATCCTTAACTTTCAACCTAAGATACTCTACAGTGATCTGAAACCTAAACTTTGATACCACCTGTGACAGCCTCACTTTCCTCAAAGGCAACCAGAGAGGTATATGTGCTTGTCATTGGTATGTTCACATGCATGTGTGTGTATGTTCATATTGAATATTGGATTAATATACATCTACATAAACTGGTTGAGAAAGCTGGAAGAAAAAGACAGGGACATCCATGTGGACAAGCCCAAAATCAAAGGGAAGAAAGTGGGTCTGTGGCTAACCAAAACATTGACCCAATGGCTAGAACATATGCTATTTATAAACAACCGTCTTCAAAGTCGACAAGGGTGATAGAATGTGAGAATTTTGAGGATGAAATTCTTTTAAGGGGGAGAGGGTGTGAGAATCTAGAAATTTTGCTAATTTATCTAGTTTAACTATATGGTACTTTATTTATTTAGTCATCTATTAGTTATTTATTGATTTGATGATGATTTTGCCTTGATGTTTTTATTAAATTTTATATGTGAAAGTTAATGTGTGCAGTAAAATGAAAATTTCCTTTTTAGTGGGGTGTAAAAGGAACTTTTGAAAAAAAAAGAGGACTTTAGTGCAATAAGAGAGAGAATTGGGACACTTGGAGCTAGAGAGCTCTAGAAGATGACAAGTGTTGGGACACTTGGAGCTAAATAACTCTAGAAGGTGACAAGTGTCCCCATAGGAACCAAGTGAGACCTTTGACCAAACTTTCTTATCATTTAATCTTTCCTTTCTTGGCTTTAAAAAAAATAAAACAACCAAAATCAAAAAAAGGAGAGAGAGAGGGCCAAGAGCTAGGAAAAAAAAAGAGAAGAAAAGCTCAACTTTCTTCCTCCATTTTTGCTTCAAATCTTCCCCAACTTTGGATGATTTTTGGAATCTTGCATGAGTTTGGAAGAAAATCTTGTTTAGGGGCAACTCTTGGAGGAAATTTGGACTTGTTGCTTGATTGAAATTGCTAGAAGAGGTATTGGCTTGAAACTCTCTTTTTCCTTCAAGTTTCTAGTAGATTTGTAGTTAGAAAAATTGAATCTTTGATGGGCTTCCTTCAAACCTTGATTTAGGTAGATGACTTGAGAAAAATTTCTCATATTTTCATGGTAAGCTAGATAGATGACTTGAGGTTCATTCTTGTGCTTTTATGATAAATTTTTATGGTAGATTTTGGTGTTTTAAAGCTTGATGTTGTGGCTTGTGTGTATATTTCTTGGAAAGCTTGAATCTTGGTGGGATTTTGTTGCAAATTTTGGTGGAAAAATTCTGTTTTGAAAGCTTCTTGTTGGCCAAAAATTTTAAATGCTATTAACCCATAATTTTCAAGAAATTTTGGGGGAAATCTTGCTCCACAAACTTTGTTGGACATTAAACTTTGATTGTGAGTTGAATTTGAACCAAAATCATGAGTTTAAATGGGAAGGTTGAGTCAAGTGTTGCTGAAAATTTTGTTCTGCAGGAAACTCTGAGCAGTCTTGAAAAATGTATTATATCTTGGTGTAGAAAAATCCAAATTGAATTTTGTTTATTGCGTTTGAAACTAGATTCAGAATACTTTATACCGTGAAAATTCAGGATTTTTCTTAATTCTTATGAATATCTATGATTTTTCAAAATTGACTAAATTTTCACACCTGCTCTGTTTTTCTACTTGATGAAGTACCAATTTGAGACTAGAATTTGACTGATTTATGGACATAATCTTATAAATATGTATACTAGAAAATTGTAGTACTTTGAGTCTATTTTCCAACGGTATAAAATTTCTAAATTTTGGACTTAAGAAGCTTGCGATACGATTTTTCAAACAGTATCGCGCAAAACTGGAGAAAATTATGTTTTCTAAACTTGTTCTTGCTTCCATTTCAAACTTTAAGTTGGAGTTGTTAAACCATTTTGAGCTTGGTTTTATGAGCGGAATTGAGGTTTAAATGAAAGAAAATGAATTTTTTCAAATCATTTTAGGTCAGATAATTTTCAACTTTGTATTTTGAAAGTCTTGTTCTAATTTCCTCAAACATTTGACTATAATCGATGCTCTTGTGCTCCAAATGACTTTTGCAACGTTGATTTAGTAAGCACATGATGTTTTCTTCTCGATTGCAACAAGAAAATATTATATTTTGATAGGTTATACGGGTATAAAACTTGTAAATTGATGCATTTTCTAAATGAAGTTTTAAAACCTCAATTTCTTCATGTATTTTGGCCTTGTATTGCTGGTCTTTTAATATAGTATATGATCATAGGACTCGAGAGAATTCAAGAGGACGAACCAGGGTTAAAGTGAAGGGTTGCAATTGATTGGTGAGTGTTCCAATGCATGTTATTTGATTATGCATGACTTAAGAAAATGCTATTATTTGTTTAAGTGATCTCCTTTGAATGACATGTGAATAAGTGAATGACTGTTGTGATTTTCTTGTCTTGCTAATTTGCTATGAGCGCATGTTCACATTGCATGAATGTGTGATAAATATGCAAGAATGTAGGTCGATGTGCACTTTATCGCATCGGCTGAACTGAGTTTAACCCTATGCTGGCACCCTATCCTAGACCCGCCATTTGCGAGGTTGGATCAGCTGGACAGCTTTAGATTTATAACTTACCAATGCTAAGTGCAAAGCTCAAAACTTTGCCGAAAGGCCTTGAGTACAATATTAAATGTTTAATGTTAAATGAGGGGATTGCTGATTTTTTAGAGTGCATAAGGTGAATGTGACGACCCCATTTTCCCCTAAGGCGAACCAGAGGGGTTAACGGACCGCCTGCCCAGCTCTCGCCAGGACTACGAACCCGAAACACGCAAATCGAAACTAATTCACGAGGAAAAAATTCAATAACACAAGCGATTAACCTTTATTAAGCTACTCTTATCATCACAGAATTACCACGAAAGAAAGTGTAACGCTCGAGCACTCGAATCGGCCAAGAAAACAAAAATGAAAATTTTGCCACGGATGAACAGTGACGGGCCACGTCACTATCCGGCCAGAATCTGGCCGGATTTGAGGCCGAATTCTTGGCCGGATATGAGGCAGTGGCCAAACCCCAAAAGGGATCGAAATCCCCTGTCAATCCGGCCGACAATCCGGCCGGAAGTTGGCCGGATTACTCTGGCCGGATTGCGTCCAGTGGCTAAACTAAAAATTTTTTTCTTTCTCCCCTGCCTATCCGGCCTTGTATCCGGCCATAAACTGGCCGGATTCTTGGCCGGATTCGTGAACAGTACCTTCGTCAAAAATCTTTTCCTTCCTTGTTCGAAACCGGTGTTCGCTCAAAACACATTAAACACATAACACAGTTAATCCAAAACTTGATATGGATATATATACATGAAAAGGTTCAATTGTACAACTCAAAAGGGTACTTAAATTCACATACATCAAAGTTTCCAAGTGTTCGAGGAGCTACTCAAAACTAGCACTTAACTAGCTCAACTCAATTTCTCAAAACTTGGATCCAACAGTGTTCCTGTAAGGAAAACAAAACAACGGGGGGGTGAGCTTACGCTCGTGAGGTACCAAATGCACAAATAGATTATGCAGACTAACAAACACACATAAGAGTGCCTTTATTAAACCAACCATGTATAAAAGGATACGGTCGGCCCTCAAGGGCCGTTCTCCACTTGCCATACTTGATCGTACTCATTGACACTCCGTCAACTATTAAGGCGAAACAAAACCGTAGACTCCTCTTTACACCATTTCCTTCCACCATTCACCCCCTTACTGGGCCCGAACACCTCACAGTTACAAAAGGTAATACTCGAGTATACCATCGGGTCGAGGAGTTAACACTCCACTCGACTATCAGTGACCCAAAGGCTCGTTAACGATTCGCCCAAGCCCTCGCCGGCTCGACTCGAATAACGGCCTAAGGGAAAGAGCTCAGATTTCACAATGATAATAGGGCATAGCCCTAGCAGATGTCAAACCATATATACATGAAATTTCATAGTCCAACAGTAACACTAATGCAAGTAAGTGGTCAAGAGCGATAAAGTACACCCTTGACCTATTCAAGTCATTCAAGTCACATAACACATAACAAGTACATTTAACCATTCAATGATACACTCACCAAGCAATCAAGTAATTCACACGTTCGCGTCGGACGTAGGCCCCGGACCACCGGTACGACCTAAAACAAGCAAGAGAACATATTTGAGACTCAATCATGAGTCAACATCTTGATAATGAATTACTAGTACCATATACAAAAGTGAAACGGGGTGACAAAGGTGCGGAATGTAAACAACTCCAAGATTCTTCCATTTCTATTCAAATCCTTCTCAAATCAAGGGCACCCACATTTCTAACCAATTGGGCGGCATTTCCCCACAATTTCTTCACATTCTCAACCTAACCAACAACATCCAACTCATACAAATGCACTTATGTATCATAAACTAGTCCATACACCTTATTTGAGTCACAATAAGCTCAAGTACACATCAATTAGTGGTATGAAAGCCATAAATAGAAAAGCCCCAACTCACCAAACCCTAAAACCAAAATTGCTCACCAATGCAGAAATTTTCCGCAATCAACCACTACTAACACTTATAAGCTCTAAATCATACAATATAAAACCATCACACCTTATTCAATCATAAGGGATCATATAAAACAGAAAATTCCTCAATAAATAGAAAATTGACATAACCCATCCATAAGTCATGAAATAATCCACAAAATGGCATCTTTAATCACTATCACCTTCCAATTTCATCTTATCAACAACAAAGAAACAAATTCTTACTCACTTACCTTACAAAGACTAGATACAAGGTAGATGGAGGTCTCTCCCTTCAAACAAAAACCACCAAGCACTTCAATCACTCCTAGCAAGAAGGTTTTATGGAGGAATTCAAGAAATAAACGGTTAGATGTTAAGATTGAGGCAAGGAATAGAAGGAAAATTGAAGAAGTTTCTCTCCTCTTTTCTCTCTAGTTGGCCGGCCAAGAAGGTGGAAAATGAAGAGAAAATTTGGTCAATTTTTAATTTAGTAAAGGTGTAAGACAAGTCAAAATTCTAACTCCCAATGGAATTGCAACAAGTGGCCTTGCCAAGCTTATCTTAATTTCTTGTCTTGTAATGTTTAATTACACTAGCTAACCTCTAATTAATTCATGACACAAGGTCATAGAGTCTCCGTATATAAAATTTTTTCCCAACTACATTTTTACGGCACCGATCGCCCTAGTGGGTCCCACAACCACTATACACACCTAAAAACACAGAAAATAACTTATATCCTAAAAATGATGCAAAATTCATATTTTCTCATAAAATCCCTCAAAATATTAACATCTTAAAGAAAACACTAAAACTAAGCCGAAAAACCTAAAATAAAATGTCTAGAAATAAGAAAATTTTCGGGGTCTCACAGTGAACATTAAATGAGGGCATTTTTGATCTTTTGGAGGACATAAGGTAGGAGTTCGGAGGTTATAAGGTGGTAAAATGTAGGGGATTGTTTATTGGCAGTTATAAGGTGAATGTTGCTCCCTGTGAGCCTCGTATCCTTTTCATGTTTAAATTATTGTTCATCCTTACATTTACTTGAATGAATGATTGAATGCACACATGAATGTTATTGTTTATCAAGTATTTTACATTGAAAGATTCCTATTACAATTAATTGCTGTACTACCAGTTTCTAAAGTTGAGTATCGATTTACTTAAACCTATATTGCTTGGAAAAACGTGCTTACATGTTTAAATTGTGTTATTCTCTTGTTTTGCCTGTTTACCTGGAATGCTCACTGGGCGTAAGCTCATTCCACATTTTGTTTTCCTTAACAGGATTCGGATCCGAAAGTGCTCAAGAATACTATTGGAATGTTTTGAGAGACATTAAGTTTTTTATTTTAGTAGAAGTGACTGTAGTGTATATATTTTTGGGTTGTATTTAAGATTAACGCCGAATGATGAATCTTTTGTACGTGAACCCATGTAATAGCTTTTGGATGTATGTAAATGTTATTTTGGGGTGTAATGAATATTATTTTGGTTAGTTTAGAAATTTCAAATAATTCTTGCTATGGATTGTAGTGAGTCCTGGCGAGATTTGGGCAGGCGATCTGCTGACCACTTGGGTACACCCTAGGGGGAGGTGGGGCTGTCACAAACATGATATTTTGGTTTTGAGCAGGATTAAAGAATCTTTTTCTGCTATGGTACCAACAAAAAAATTTGTCTACTTTTCTTTTACTTGAAGAAAATTTGAACTATTGTGCATTTGAAAAGACATTGCACTTTAAATTTGCAAGGTCCTAAGAATATTATTAGTAGTTAGTAGTATCACACAAGTTCTGAATAGAAAGGAAAAATACATAATTAAGTGAATTAACAAAGCATGGTTTGAGAGAATATATTTTATAAAATTACAATTTCTTGGTTTGAATATCCAAGTTGGGATTATTTGCAGCAAGATCTTGCAATCCTTGAGCAAGCTTTTTTTTCTTGTCCCTTGCTAGTGGAGGCCTGCATATCCTATTCACCAATGAAGATGCTGATTTACGCTTATCATGGATTTATATGGTTGTCCAGTGAAAAATAGTTTTGTTTTTATCTTTTAATGTGTATATTTGCTAATGATCCTTGCAGTTTTCTATGGCACCAAGTATGGAGTTGCCTCGCAAAGTTGTTGGGACAATGTTTGGAGTGCATATTGAGTCCACTAGTAGTTTGAATCCTATTTCACAATCGAACTCTCAATCTTATCAGCCTCACACTAGTCATTATTCAAAGCCACCAACTAGTAAAGTCATTAGGGCAATGCGTAGAATAAATACTCTACATCTAGCTCAAACACTATTTCTCAACCTAATAGGTCACGTTAAATCACATGACTCCAATCCAAATTCAAACCTAGCAGCTCATAGAGTAAGTGGAACAACACTTGCAGAGCACATCGAGACTACTTCTAGTTGAAATTCTATTTCTCAATCCAACTCTAAAGCCAATTCACAGAGTTGAACTCCAAGACTGATTCTCAACTAAATTCCCATCCTAGTTCACATGTCAGTCAAGGCTCTCGTTCTCAACCACTAGTAGACCATCATAAGCAACTAGATTCCTTTGATGGCAATGATTCTGAAGTTGGATCAGGTTCTTCATATGATTCAGAAGACATAGAGGATGGCTTTGATGGTCCTTTTGATGATGATGATTCTAGTGAAAAAGGTCAGTTAGAAGAGAAAAGACTATCACAGGTAGTTTTGAATCTAACATTCCTTAATATAAGTTTTACATAATATTCATAAGAAACTTACATGAATCACAATTTATTCTTTTGTGTGTGTGTGTGTTTTATGTACAAAGGAGATAATAATGGTAGAGAACTAGCCAAATGAAATACAAGTTGGGGTAACGGAAAGAAATTAGAGTCAGCTTGGAATGCACGGGCCGAATAATTGATCCTAATGCTGCATAGTATATAAGTCAAGTAGGAATCTTAGTAAAGGATGGCAACAAGTTACCACCTATGTACATAGATTGAAGGATTGTGACTGAAGGTTCTAAGGAGAGATTTTAGGAAGATATTAAGGTATTTTGACTCAGTACCAAAGTTAGCAACTTTTTTACTTTTTATTTCATACAATCTTGTAACTTGTGAATGTTTAAACCTTTGTTTTGTAATTGTTAATAGAGAAACACAAATCTTGACAGCACATGCAAAAAAGTACAGATGATGAGGGTCAACAAATTGTGGAGCAATTGGAAATCAAAACTCCAGAGAATGTATTTCACTCCTTATAGGAGGCACAAGTCATGGCTATTAGCACACTATACTGCAAGAGTTGAGGAAGATTAATGGGCTATGTTGGTTGAATATTGAAGCTAAGAAGATGTCAAGACATGTATTAATTGTTACATCTTTTTTGCTCTTGAATTAAATTCTAGTGCTGCTGCGATTTTGATGTGTTGTTATTCTATTTTATCTCATACATAATAAGAAGCAAAGCAAGATAAATATCAAGAATTGGAAAAAATAGAAGATGCCACATCAAACAGATGAAAGGATCATGTAAACCTCAGGAAAGAGGTATATTAAATTCTAATGCTTATGTTTCCAGCAATTTTTTTGGGAAATAGTCCTATTTAGAAATATTAACACTTTAGTTTGTACATTGAATATCTGGCAACTTCAGATTAAAACTGGAAAAGAGCATTTGAAATTTGATGTTGTTATTCATTAGAGACAAGGAAAACAAATGGACGAGTTGACTTTGCAAACGATTGTAAGAGTAGGTTTTAGTCTCTTTTTATTGGTCTTACTTCCTAAATAATTCTTTCTTCCATCTATTTTTCAATTTAGGCAACTATGAATGAGGAGGTACAAAAATTGCCAGAGACATCCAAGGATGATAATTCTGCCAAAGATATGCTCTATGAAAATGTTCTTGGACTTGAAAAACCAAGTCGTCTTCGTATTTATGGGGTATGACTCCAAAAGACGTGTGTAGGACATCAGATCGCATGACTGTTGCACAAAAGAAAGCATTTGATGATGCAGTGAATGAGAAAGTGGAAATCATACATGGTGAACTACGAGAAGAAATGAATTCTAAGTTGGCAAATTTTAAGGAGGAGTTGATTGCTCAGTTTGAAGCAAGAATAGTTTGGGATAATTATTTGGTTAAATATTATAGTTTTTCTAATTTTTTATTACTTTAGTTACTACTTATATTTGTTCTTCTAGAGGGCATCCACATGTGACTTGGCATCACTCTAGAAAAAAAAGAAATAAATGCAGTAGAACAATCTCGGATTCAGGGCTCATTAGAGCTCGTATATTAATACATACAATTCGTTTTTGTATTCAAATTCTCAGAAATATCAACTGCTATGGCTTGATTTCTTTTCTTAGAGCCCACTTTGTTGATAATATAACAGGTTGGTGATAGAATCAACAATGAAGTTGGAACAAATGTGAATAAGGAAATTGGAACAAATGATGTTGAAATGAACAAGCATGAAATGAATAAAAAAGTTTCTTCAATAGCTGATATTCTTGAGGTATCATCTACGTACTTCGAGTTTGTCCTTTTATAAATATAAGGGAAAAAAGTATTGTTAATCTTAGTTCCTAACTTTTGATGTTTACTATGAAGACTAGTAAAATTCTTTATATTTTCCTTAAAAATTCCTTTTTATTTAGAATTTATTACTTTATAATAGCCTTACTACTCTTTCGCCCCCACAATAAGTGAAAATAAACATAGAATCAAGGGTTTTTCCTTTCGTTTTCAAGTTATCACAAATTAGGGTTTTTACGTCTTTTCGTAGTGTAATTATTCGGTACAGAGTGTGTATCAAATTTAGTAATTTAGAGTGAGTTTTAGATGATACTAAGTGTGTGATTGGAAGTGATAATAATAAGTTAGTGAATTATAAGTTAAAACCCTAGTATACGGAATTTAAGAAAAATCGGCTTGAACCGACGTGTACCGTTCACTACCGATTGAACATACCATTTGACTACCATTTTATCAAGTTAATCTCATTGTTATTAGAGCCTAAATATCAGCTCTACATCTGATCAAGGTGGCTGAAAATTTTGACTTCAAAACCAAGAGAAAAGAAAAAAAAATGAGATGGAAATTGGTGGTGATAAGTGGAAGCAATCCATGCATCTTTGACCCAAACTAGGACTAAGTCTTATAATCTTTATTAGCCTTCATTCTTCTCCATTTTTCAGCTTGGGGGCCAAGACTTTTAGAGAAAAAAACCAAGGGAAGAAAACTCCATTATCATCTTGTAGCTTAGCTTATTGAGTGAAAAATCAAGAAACTAAACCGATTAATCCTTTCTTTGAGCACTTGGGAAGCTTGGTGTGCTAAAACTTTACAAGAGGAGGTGGTGGATATCTCTTACAAGCATCATAGTGAGATATATTGGCTGTCCATCATCTTTAGTTCCCTTAATCTTGCTTAAGTTGCTATACAACTCATATTCTTGGTTAATTGATAGCTATGCAAGTAGTTTTGATGATTATGGAGAATTTGTGAGTTAGGGTTTTGCATTGTTCAGCTATATTTCTTCTTGTTTAGATAGAATATGATGTGAATAAACTTAGATAAGGAGGTGAAGTAGTGTTTCAAGCTAGAATTGTGAAGATTAGCACTTGAATGCATGAATTCCAGTTTTCGGTTTTGTATTACCCTGTTCTGCCCAGTTTCATTCGGCCATGATGGAGGCCGAATCAGCCTTAGGTTAAAACATGAAAGTTGTAGGAAATTATGTTTTATAGCTTCCTGTACAATTTCAGCTCAATCCGAGAACTGTAGCATTGAAATTACAAAATTACCCTTGCTGCCATAGGTATAATTTTGTGGACAGTTTTGACATTTCCTCATTCTGACTACATTTTTTCACCTTGATCCATATCGAATTAGCCTTTGGCCAAAACATAAAACTTTTAGGTCTATGTTTCAGCTTTCCAACGCAACTAAAAACACCTCAAACGGAGCTGTGTAACCTGAGTTATCGTCATTTGAATTCAGTACTAACAAGGACATTCTGGTTCTGTAATCTGTACTTTTGACCTAGATAAATTGTGAACCGGATTGATTGGTCTTCATGAAAGTTGTAGCCCTTTGTCTTAGCTTCGCAGAGGTATAAAATCCAATGCAATCCAATAAGTGTAGCGTCGGTTGTGACCAAAATGTTGAGGGACGTCAAATCTGCCATTTAGTATACTTGTGTTATACTTATGTTGTACTTGGATGATTGTGGAGACTAATTGAACGGCTATTGTAATGAGATTATTTGTGTGTGATGTTGGGGACTGATTGAGGAAAACAATGAAGCCATAAATGGCTGGAAAATAGGTAAATACAAAAGGCGTGCTGCCCAAATTTGTACTCGAGAGCTAGGTAGATGTACTCGCGACTTGAGTAAGGGTTGAGGATGAAACTAACTTGAATCATCTAAGGTATTCAAGTCTTCTTTCTTAGAGATATATAAGTTAGAATCTGGCCGAAACTTGTACCCTTGGAAAAATGAAATTTACGACTAATAGAAATACGTTTTCTTCATTTTTTCGACTCAAATGGAGATTTCAAAGTTTTACGAGCGAGCATAAGTTTTACAAATATTTTACTCATGACCTTTGGTTTAAATGTACTCTTTTCACTTCCAAAACTATACTTATACTTTGTTCTAGTAGTTACTCGGATTTCCTTTGATTCACCTAAACTTTGGATGGGTTAACTGTAATATTTTCTCTTGGTTATTATTAGGGTTCCTTGGTGATCGAGGGTATTATCCGGAAAGAAACTTTGGACGTTATTTTTCTTAAATAGGTGAGTGTTCTTTATAGTTAATGTTTCCAATGACTATGTGACTATGTGACTATTTGTGAATGTTGGATTACATGTTAAATGTTTTCAATGATTTCTAAAAATGAATTTTGCTAGGCGAGTGTGTACTTTATCGCACTTGACCTAAATGAATGTGAAATTTACAATGATTAAATGTTTAAATTCTACTTGTACATGAATGTAAGCCTTTTGGCTGAACTGGACCATTGCCCTTCGTTGCCGGTCAACTCGAGCCAGAAGCGGAGTCGGTCGGGCGATTGGTGACCCTGGGTTAATATTTGGTATACTCAAGTATGACCATGAAGTCTGGTGGAGACTAGCCAATGTCCAGTAGGGGGAAAATGAAATGAATGAATGAATGACAAGAATAATGGAGGGGTTTTCACTTACGAATGAAATTATTTTTAATGCTGGAGGAATAAGGAAATGGTTGGTGGAATGAATGAACGAAGGGCTCCATGTGAGCATGTATCCTTTTAATGAATGTATTATCATTACTTTATATTGTAAATGTTTTCTGGATTACTTGTTATTACATGATTAATATCCTTGTTTAATTATTTGGCTATGTGTATGGAATCTCACTGGGATTTTAGCTCATTCCGTTAGATTTGTTTTCTTTACAGGAGATGCAAGCGAGGGCGTGAGTCCTGTGCAGACTAGCTTGGTCTAGTTTTTTTTAAAATTTTATTTTTTTATTGTTCTCGCGCTAGTGCTCGGATAGGATTGGATGTATTAAGAACTAAAAACTTTCATTTTATTTGGAATTGTACTACCTTTGAGATAGAAATGAATGTAAGTATATGTTCTAGTTTGGAATTTGTTATTTCACTTTTCCTCGATGTTATATCTTATTTTGGTTTGAAGAAGATCGAACGAGTTCTGGCGAGAACTGGGCAGGCGGTCCGCCGAACCCTTTGGTTCGCCTTAAGAGGAAGTGGGGCTGTCACATTTACAAAATAAATGGATGATACTAATATCTCTTCAAGAAACTCTTTCAGCCATAAAGTAAATCAGATTCAAAGATCAAGTGCAATTGAAAGAGACAAAAGTTGTTGAAAGCTGTCGAACGCTCGTGAAGACAGGACTGGACGTCTAACAATCGTTGCACAACTTCGGATGTATAAAGAACTCCACTACCGGACATCCGAAGGAATTAAGACATTCCCTCTAACTCACTGATTTCTATCGGACGCAAAACATTAGAGCACCGGACGTCCGATAAATAATGCTGCACTTCAAACGCAAAACATTGGAGGTACCGGACGTCCGATAGAACTAAAGAAAATTTCTCATATTTATCATCTGCTTTCGGACGCGAGCATCAGAGACACCGGACGTCCGAAAGAATTAAAGAAATTTTCTCAAACTCACTACCTACTGTCAGACGCAAGAAACAGGAGTATCGGACGTCCGACACTCCCAATGGCTAGTTGACTTTTCAGCTGCATTCTATCCATTGGAAGCATTAATAGAGGAATTTTTTGATATCGTATATATAGTGCATGGTCAACTGCTTTTAGACAACTTTTGCACATTGAGACTACAAAAGATCAAGAGTGATTTTAGTGAAAAAAATACTCTATAAGGAAGATTTGTACTCTTAGTTGTGTAAATTTCGTATAACCTTTTCTTGTGTGAGAAAAATACTTCAATAGTGTATATTTGTAAGGGTTATCCGAGTGATTGTAAAACGTCCTAACTTGACCAAGTGTAGCTTGGGGTAAGGAGAAAGTGATCCTTCCTTTATATACAAAGATTGGTTGTATTTGATCAACTTGAAGAAACTTACTCTATAAAGTAATATTCAATCTCAAGAGGAGTTTGGAATTTGGTTTGCTATTCTTTCTGTTTTACTTATTCTCTTGCAAACATAAATTGTTCATCTCTTCTACTCACAAGCAATCTTGCTTTCTTATTAACTGTTTCATTGAGTGGTCATTTAGAAAAGATGGTGAATTTCATATTGAGCCAAAAAGTGTCTCATAACCTGATTAATTTTTAATTTACCTAATTCACCCCCCTCTTAGGTTGTTTTTGATCCTTACAATTAGTATCAGAGTTTGGTCTCTTAGAGATTAAGTTTAAGCGGCTTTGGAGTAAAAATAACAACCAACAATGCCATATTTTTTGAAGGACAATCTGTCACTAGACCCCCAATATTTAATGGATCCAATTATGTGAGTTGGAAGGAAAGAATGATTGTCTTCTTGCAATCTATTGATATTGAACTGTGATTTATTGTTAATAAAGATCCATATGATGCCTCTATAATAAATGAAGTCACTCATAGATCAAGACCAAAAATCATAAATGAGTTGACTGGTGATAATAGAACCCACCTCATTTTGAATGCCAAGGTTATGAATGTGTTGTATAGTGCTTTAGATTCAAATGAATCCATTAGGATCAAAGGCTGTAGGTCTGTCAAAGAGATTTGGGACAAATTGAGAGAAATCCATGAAGGGTGTGCGAATGTAAGAGAACAAAAGAAATCTATCTTAGTCACCAAATATGAATCATTTAAGATGGAATTTCATGAAAATATTGGCAAAATGTATTGTAGATTCAATGATCTCATTAAGGATTTAGAAGTGCTAGAAAAGGAATACTCCTTAGGAGAGAAAAATAGAAAAATCTTGAATGCCTTGTCCAAGGGTTGGGAGAGTAAGGTAACTGCCATTGAAGAGGCTAAAAACTTGAACTCTATGCCTATTGAATCTCTTATTAATTCTCTAACCTCTTATGAGCTGAAACTTAAGACTAAAGTACAAGAGAAAGAGGATGCAAAGGTGAGAAGGAGCATTGCTCTAAAAGCATTTCAAGATGAAGATGACTCGGCTTCCTTGGATGGAGAAGATATGGAAGTTGATGACAATGATCTTACTCTCATCACAAGAAGGTTCAAGAGAATCCTCAACAAAAGGAGATTCAGAAAAGGAGGACCTAGAAATACATTTCCAAATCAGTTCAACAATGCAAGAAACAAAGGAAAGCCAGACGCCAATAAAAAATAAACTGACAAGTGTTTCGAATGCGGCCAACTTGGACACTATATGAGTGAGTGCCCAACGAAGAAAAATAAAGATAAAAAAGCTAAACGAAAATCAAAATTCAACAACTTCCAAATCACTTGGAATGATTGCAACTCAGATGGTGACGTTGAAGAGGAAAAAGAATCTGCTCAAATGGCTTTCATGGCCATTGGTGATGATGACGTAACTACTTGTAACTCTCAACTTAATAGTGATGAATAATCTGATGATGATATTAATTGCTTCATTGAAAGACTGCATGATAGTTTGAAAGAATCCTATGCTAGAAACAAGGAACTAAAATAAAAGATCAATTTTCTTATTCAAAACAATGCAAACCTTTTTTGACAAAACAAAAATCTGAAAGATGAAAATGACAACTTGAGAAGAGTTGAGACTGATTTACATATTGAGTTTGATAGAAAAACAAAGTTTTGTGAAATGCTCAAAAAAGAACAAGGGGATTTGAAAAGAAGAATGGATAATCTTAATGAGTTGCTCCAACACAAGAAACAAAATTGTTTTCAAAAGAATTAACCAAAACCTTATCGTGGCATTCATGAGAAGAAATTAAATTCTAGTTCAAATGAATTTACCATTTCTAAAAGAAGACAAGAAAGGTTTGTTAAACCTGTCCATACAAGTAACTCTTTGACTATGTGTAGTTTTTGTTGTCAAATAGGTCACATAAAGAGTAATTTCTTTGTGAGGAAAAATATGAGAAATTGTATGAAATGCATGTGAATAGTTAGATATAATGCTAACTCTCAAGGACCCAAAAAGTAAAGGGTACCATATGTTATCTTGTGAACTTGTGTGTAGGTGAACTTGGTGAATATCATTAAGGAATCAAAATGGTTCATAGATAGTGGATGCTCAAGGCACATGACAGGTGATCCATCATTAAACTCAAGCCGAAATCAAGTGGAAAAGTAACATTCGGAGATGACAACAAAGCCAAAACAATTGGAATAGGAGATATTGATAAGAATGATCAAACCTTTGTTCACAATGTTCTTTTAGTTCATAATTTGAGTTATAACTTGCTAAGTGTTAGTCAATTGTGTGATATAAATCTGTTTGTATTGTTCAAAAAGCATGAACGTCTTGTTCTTGACTCAAAGTTTAATATTATCTTCAAAGGAAAAAGAATAAATGACATCTATGTAGTTATTCTTGAAAATATTGATTCCTCTAGCTTTAAATGTTTTAAAGTTTCAAATGAAAATCCTTGGTTGTGGCATAGAAAGCTTTGTCATTTCAATATGGATTTATTAAAAGAAATTTTAAAAAAGGAACTTGTTAGAGATTTGCCAAAATTAAGTTTGAAAAGGACAAAATTTGTGATGCTTGCCAATTTGGAAAACAAGTCAAAATTTCTTTTAAACTCAAAAAATGTGTTTCTACTTCAAAACTTTTGGAGCTTCTACATCTTGATTTATTTGGTTCTACACAAATTGCTAGTTTGGGTGGTAAAAGATATTGCTTGGTTATTGTTGATGATTATTCTAGATACACTTGGGTGATATTTCTTACCCACAAAGATGATGCTTTCAAAAATTTTATTTCCCTATTTGTAAAAGTTCAAAATCCGATTGGATTGAAAATTATTAAAATTAGAAGTGACAATAGCTCAGTATTTAAATTTTGTGATTTTTCGGAATTTTGTGATCATAATGGAATTACTCATGAATTTTCTATTGCAAGAACTCCACAACAAAATGATGTTATTGAAAGAAAAAATAGAACTCTTCAAGAAGCCGCAAGAACTATTTTAAGTGAATGCAACTTGTCAAAATATTTTTGGGCCGAAGCCGTAAATACGACTTGTTATACAATGAATAGAGTTCTCTTGAGTCCAATTTTGAACAAAACCTCTTATGAGTTAATTTTTGATAAAAAGCCAATTGTTGGATATTTCAAAATTTTTGGTTGCAAATGTTTTATTTTAAACATCAAGGAACATATTGAAAAATTTGATAACAAATCCGATGAAGGCATTTTCTTGGGTTATTGTGAAAACAAAAGAGGTTTTAGAGTCTACAATAGAAGGACTCTTGTTATAGAAGAAGCCATTCATGTTACATTTGATAAATTTAATGATGATATTTTCAAGAGTTGTTGTGAGGATGATGATGTAGGTGTTCAAGAAAGATTTAAGAAACTCACAATTCATGATCAAGACAATGCTCCACTAGAAGGAATTTCAAAAGAAGATGATCCTCAAGAGAATTAAGCATTAGAAGAAAATGACAAGGATGTTGGTACTCCTAAAGATCTTCCAAAAGCTTGGAAATTCGCTCAAAATCATCCCAAGGAGCTCATTATTGGTGATCCATCCGAAAAGGTAAGAATTTGTTCTTCCTTTAAACAATTGATGGATAATTTTACCCTCGTCCCTCATTTTGAATCTAAAAATATTGTTGATGTTTTGAATGATGAAATTTGGATTTTGGCCATGGAAGAGGAACTAAATCAATTTGAAAGGAACAAGGTTTGGACACTAGTTGAAAGGCCTCAAAATCATCCTATTATT
The DNA here is from genome assembly GCF_003713205.1 of Coffea eugenioides. NCBI lineage: Eukaryota > Viridiplantae > Streptophyta > Magnoliopsida > Gentianales > Rubiaceae > Coffea > Coffea eugenioides. The sequence continues at coordinate 31,138,024 of NC_040038.1, forward strand.
GGCACAAAATGGATTTTTAGAAATAAAATGAATGACAAAGGTGAAGTTGTAAGAAACAAGGTTAGACTTGTAGTTAAGGAGTATGCTCAAGAAGAAAAAATAGATTTTGATGAAACTTTTGCTCTTGTAGCTAGGGTAGAATCAATTAGAATGTTTTTGACATTTGCATATTTGAAGAATTTTAAATTATTTCAAATGAATGTTAAAAGTACATTTTTGAATGATTTTATTGATCAAGAGGTCTATGTTGACCAACCTCCCGGTTTTAAAAGTGAGATATATCCAAATCATGTGTTTAAATTTTTAAAAGTTTTGTATGGATCAAAACAAGTTCCAAAAGTATGGTATGAACGTTTAAATGGTTTTTTGGTTGAGAATGGTTTTAAAAGGGGTATTGTGGATACCACTCTTTTCACTAAACAAAGTACAAATGATCTTTTGATTGTACAAATATATGTGGATGATATTATCTTTGGTGCTACTAATGAGTATTTGTGTAAGAATTTTTTTACTATTATACAAAATGACTTTGAAATAAGCATGATGGGAGAGTTGAACTTCTTCCTTAGGCTCCAAGTGATCCAAAATCGAGATGAGACATTCATTAATCAAGCTAAATATACGAAGGAACTCCTCAAAAGATTTGGAATGAAGGATTCAAAGCAAGTTGGAACACTTATGTGCACATCTACCAAACTTGACAAGGATGAAGAAGGTATAAAAGTTGATACGAAGAAGTATAGAGGTATGATTGGTAGTTTGCTTTATTTAACTGCAATTCGACCTAATATTATGTTTGTTGTTTGCTTGTGTGCTCATTTCCAATTTTGTCCAAAGGAATTTCACTTAATTGCTGTAAAAAGAATTTTTAGATACTTAATAGGAACCTTGAATTATGGTTTTTGGTATCCAAAATGTCATCAATTTCCTTTACGTAATTTTTCGGATGCTGATTTTGGTAGATGTAGGATAGATAGAAAAAGTACAAGTGGTACATGTCACTTTCTTGGTAATTGCTTAGTGTCATGGCTTAGTAAGAAACAAAATGCTATCTCCTTGTCTACTGCCGAAACGCAAGATGTTGCTGCCGGAGCATGTTATGCTCAATTGTTGTGGATGAAAAGTATTTTGAATTATTTTGGTTTAATATATGAATGTGTGCTTATGTATTGTGATAATACAAGTGCCATAAATTTGACAAAAAATCCCATTCAACATTCTAGGACAAAATATATAGACATAAAGTATCATTCCATTCGTGATCTTGTTCAAAAAGGTGAAATTTGTGTACAATATGTTTGCTCAAAAGATCAAATTATTGATATTCTTATAAAAGCCTTACCACTGGATCAGTTTGTATTTTTGAAAACAAAATTGGGCGTTTTGGAAAAGAATTTCTAAAAATTCTCTGGTTACACTTTATCGGACGTCCGATACTATATGAACGGACGTCCGACAGTGTTCTAAGCCATTTTTCCAGAAAAATTTTGGTTCAGACTGTAGTGTCGGATGCTTCTCTTCGTTCGGATGTTCGACACTCAAAAGAGGCGTATTATAAAGCAATCCTCTCCTTCATTTAGTTCAATTTCAATCGTTGTCTCGGACGTACCATTTCCTCTTCTCCTACTTTCAAATTTCAAATTCGTCTTTCCTCTGAACAAGTTCTGTCGCGCCCCACTTTTTGATTGTGTGTGAATGTAGTGTGTATGTGAACGTGTGTGAGAGTGAAGATAAAAGGCCGTGGGACTTGAAAATGCGACGATTTGGCCAAACAAAGTTCAAAAAGGGTTTTTGAATGGAAAAATGGAGTCGCCACTTGGTATAGAGTTAGGGTGTACCAAGTCACCCAAAAAAGTGATTTTTTGGAAAGAAAGTAAACAAAACCCTTTTTAAGAACTTTTAGGTCTACGTAACCAAAGAAAGGGATCGGGGGTCACATTTGATAAGGGAGAAGGCAAAGGCAAAGCCTAAGGCACTCCCTTACCCTAGCCAAAGCTAGTTGCATGACTTAGCCCCTCTTTTCCTAATTTTTCTACCCAAGATATACGTTGCATGTTGGATATGACTAATGGATATGAAAAAGAAATGCAATCCTAAATCTAAAATGTCTCTTACGAGGCTTTTTGGTCCCAACCACATGAGTTGTGGTGGCCAATAAGGAAAGTCCTCATAGAGGTAGCGAATGATGCAAATGAAGACTCAAATACGAGTGCAAGTGTGAAAATGTAAGAAAACGTGCATGTGTGCAAATGTAAGACAAGTGCATGTGTGCAAATTGAGAAAATAAAGGTGTTTGTGTGCTAGTGGATGAAAATATAATAGTAAATATATGTAAGTGCAATTGGGTGCAATTTGTGAGATAGAAAAACAAGTGACGAGAAGAAAAATGTGTGAACATGACATTTGTATTGAAAAGGATATAAGTAGTGAAAAAATGTGGATAAGAGGGTGAGGGAGTGACATGATGAGAATGAAAGTGTATGAACCTAGAGGAATGCATCAAGTCGGGTACGGGAATGACTCCTAATTTCACGACTTTAATTTTCCCTTTGATTAGAAGGAAGAACTAGCGTGCTAAGGCTATTTTGTAGCCACACTCGCTCGTTTCCCTTATCGAAAGGGGACTCTCAAGCAAATGTACTCTATAACTAGCATGAAAATGCAAAAGTCTAAAATGAAGGGGGAAGGGTTGGAGGGGCATGCCAAATGTTTGAAAACTAAGAAAAGTGCATGAAATGTAGTGAAACATGCAAGTATGAACTAGCGAGGGAAATCCCTAAGGGTCTAGCGTTGGACTAACCCATATCTATGAATTCCTACTAGCGTTGGACTAGTGGAAAACGGGACAATGAGCCACAACTAGCGTTGGACTAGTGTGGTGACGTGCATTCATTCATCATATTCATCTATGACCATAGAAAACAAGTAGACATGCCAATCACATATAGACACATAGCACATAACACTTAGCATGCTCGACTAAATGCAAGAGCCTAATAAAGCAAATTAACACATAGCAACTAAAGCAAGCAATGAACCCATTACACTTGCTAACTAAAACAAAAGGAGAAGGGGAAAAATGGACAAAATTGCTCTTCAAGCCCTATCTATTACAAGCCAAGAGGTGTACACATACCCCATAAAGAATAATTTAAATAAAAAGCAAAAGTAAATGAAACAAATGAAAGGAATTAAAGAAAGGCAAGGGAAGCAAAGTAGACATGCAATTCGCACTTAACACGTAAAATCACATAGGAGAGACAAAAGGGATAAAAGAAGTTGTACCTCCCCCCGTTTGTAATGCTAATAAGGCGGACAAGACTTAACTTGGGCTATAGTCACCAAAGAAAGGGATAACTTGGGCTAAAACCATCAAAACAAAGAATTAATGCACCAATTTAGTGGTAAAATGCAAATAAGCCAATTTGAATCCACCAAATCATCGAATCCTTCTTCAATTGCCACTTAAAATGATCAAATAATGCATGATTTCCAAGTCAAAAATGAATCATTGGTCAAATTTCTAAAATAGACTAAGGACTCAATAGCAACCATTTTCCAATTCATCAAGGCCAATTGAAATATGTAAGAACTTCAAAGGTCCCAAAAATAAAGAAAAGGCCAAATAACGGTTAAATTGTAATCAACTTAGGCTTAATTGCAAGAGATCAACACATAATTGGGCCCCAATAAGATAAAGGGAAGCTTGGGGGATCAAAGTGCAAAATTCAGAATTTTCCCATGCATGCATACGAATAGCTTTCTTCATTTCTGGTTGCTATGTTTCTGCAAATGCTTCTCATTAGTCACCCAAACATCAAGGCTTCAAAACTCAACATTTATTAGTTTCCTTAAGGCCATCATCATGCACAAAAACTAATCATGCAAAACGAAATGAAACAAAGCAGAGAGTGGCCATGGGATCAGATTTCTTGTTGCAAATTTCTACAACTACTAAAATGAAACCAGCTGCATTTCGTTTCCAAGCACAGATTTCTGATTCCAATACATAACTTTTGATTAGATATTTTCAACCCCAACATCACAGCTTTAGACTAAGGAACTAACCACATAACCACCCCAACCCAAACAAACAAAACTCAGCAAAATATCATGCAGAAATTCTGGAAAACATGCGTGCAACACTGGTTTGAGAACCTGAATCATTCATTTTCCAGCAAGCATTAGATCCTAAATCAGGTACTTCAGCCCCCCAAGCATGCAAACCCAGCATCAAACTTCAATCTAAACCAGCACCTATTAAACATCTAAACATGCGAAGGAAGCTCAGGGTATGACCATGAAGCTGTGGTAGCTTTCCCTTTGCTGATTTTCACTACACCATGCAGCACTCACAAACCAGATGCATCACCAATGAATACCAACAAACACAATACACCACTCCCAATCATCTTCCCAACCGAATACCACACTTTTATTACAAGACTAAGGTAGAAAAAACTGGATTGGTGGCTGTCAAGAATGCAAGAAATAACGGCAAAAACAGGAGACAAAGTACAGCCAGAATTTTCATAATAGCAAAACAAAGGTGCGGCCAATTGTTATGTCATGCATTTCTGGCTTTTAAAATAGCAGTAAGCACATGTAATAGCTCACCAACCGATAGCAAAACAGACCTAAGCAGCAAATTCAGGCCAAACTACGACCTCAACCATCCTGCAACTGAGCTATACTAACACTGCTGCAACAGGCCGAAAGCTTCGACCTTGTTGCAGCAGACTTCCTTTCATGTGCAAAACAGTCAAACCTCATTTAAATTCAGCCAGCAAATCCTCAAACAATCTTCAAAACTTTGCAAACGTAAGACATTGAGATTTAAGCGTGAACATCAGAATAGAAAACAACAAACTGGAAACCTTCACAACCATCAGACATGTGACTTCAGACGCAGAATCGAACGAATCAGCCAAGGAAATGTTATTTTCTTTTCAAAGTTAACATCTTTACTACTAAACCACAGCTTGAGAATGAAATTAACAACACCAAACAGATTTGGAAATCTAACAAACTTGTCATACAAAATAATCAACAAAAGGGAGCAGCTTTAAGCTATAATGATAAAGAAAAGGGCTACTGCAAATCTTTTCACCATACTTGCAGACTCATCGCCGAACAAAATAGCACAACCAATCAAACACAACCATTAGAGACAACAAACAACCCATGATTCTCACAGAAACTATCTATAAGCAAAGCCAAAAGGAAATCTTACAATGCTGTTTCGACGGAGGTTGGCAGCGAGTATGAAAAAGGACTCCAGCAGCTCCTCTCCTTCTTTTGGTTCGACCCGGAGCTCTCTTCACTTCCCTCCTTGGTCTCTTTTGCTTCCCAGATTCTCCCTCAGCCTTTTTCACTCAGCTTCTTCACTCAGTCGTCCACTCCAAAACCCTCTCAGCCGTCCTTTCTTTTCTCCTCTCTCTCGGACTTTTCCCAGATTTCTTTCCCTTTTCTAGATTTTTGCAGCCATCGCTCCCTCTTAGCTCTCTATCTCTCGGCTCTCTCCCCCCTTTCGGTTATGGTTGAGAAAAGATCGAAACTTTCTACTCTCCCTCTCGTTCTTTTGGTTTGACCAGAAATCTCCAAGCTTTTGCCCAGCTGTCGCTCGTTTCTTTCTTGCTCTACTCGATACCTTTCCTCATGCTGGTTTTTGCTTTTCTTAGCCGCCACAAAGCTGCGTTCTTTTTCCTCTAAAACCCCCAGTCGCCCCCCTCTCTCAAGCTCTTCTCACAGTTTTTTTCTCGGTTTTCTGGTTTTCCTCACCGCTTCCCTCTCTAGCCTTGCTCTCTGTCCTCTATCCCAAACTCTCGGTTCTTGTTTTTCAGCCGCCAACCTCCTCCTTTTCGTCCTTACTTTCTCTCGCTCTCTCTCGCTTCCCAGTTTTTCTCTTAGTCGTCCACTCTCGTTTTTTACTCCTAGCTGCGGCTATCCTTTTAAAGGAACCGCCCAATCCCTAAACCCTCACCTCAAAGGTGAGGATAAGGGATTGGTTTCTTCCAAGAACTCCAGCCCTCCGATGGGCATGCGCGGCTGTCCTTGCAAGCTGCGAAAATACGCAGCTTGCATGCCGCGAGTCTTTTTTTTTTTTTTCTTTTTCCCAAATGGACCCATCAACAAATTAAGAAAACACGACTAAAATAAACAAATACTAAAAAATAAAACAAAATTGCTAATCTTAATAATAAAAAATCTTTTGATTGATGATTTTCTTTTCCGATTAAAAACACCAAAAGAAATGAAACTTATCCTCTTTTTATGAAACTTTCTCCTTTTTGACAAATTTTAGGCTAAAGTCTTACAAAAATAATAGTAATAAAACAGAACAGTTAAAAGGACCAAACTAATGCAAAAAGTAAAAACTAAAATAAAGACAAATGCTAAAAGTTTAAAAACTAAAATTGTGACATTTTAAAATTTGGTGTCTACAAGTTCCAATAAATTGATTTCTCCAATACCATTGCACCTTTTTTGCGTATTCATTAGCACTCATAACTTTCTCTAACTGCCAATCACTCCACCAATCCCAATTCATAGTAAATACCCTAGTCACTCAAAATTCACTCTTTTTGGAAGATTCTAGCATACATTGTAGTCTATACCGTAATTTTAGTCCATCTCATATACATTTTCATCATACTCTGCAACAAAAACATCTCGCATATCATCATGGTTCGATTGAGAGGAGGCCCTGCTGGGTACAGGACACACTACTAGGCTAAGAGATGAAGATATTGAGATTGTCGAGACTTCCACTAGAAAATCTCCTAGAGAAACTGAGACACGTGGTGGAAAAAGGAAACATTCTGCCAGAGAGAAATAAACTGATCAAACTGAGGAACAGCTAACTGCATTGCCCCATATCAGTGATGATGAACAGCCAACTACTGAGTCTTCCATCAGGAAATCACCTAGAAAAAGGACTGAAACACGAGGTGGAAAAAGGAAACGTCCTACCAGAGAGCAACTTGCTGTTCAAACCGAAGAGGAACCAACTCCATTGCCCAAGTTTATTGATGATGATGTCAGGGAGAGGTTTGAATGGATTTCACAGATCCCCTCTAAATTTCATAAGTTTGACCTTGAACCAGTTCTTAACCTCTTTGAATTCCAAAAATGGTCTCACATTCTGACCTTATCCAACACTTATTATCCTGATATGCTTCATCAGTTCTTTACTAATCTTAGGAAGGGTAGTTCACACACTGACCTTGTTTCTCGGATCAATTCAATTGATATTGCATTCAATCCTGACATTGTTAATGCGGTTCTAAAGACCAAGATTGAAGATAATTTTTAAAAAAAATTACAAACTTTTTCTCGTATGAAGAGTTTCCGATTGCTTATCACCATTTTCACCTTGAAAAACTGATGACCTACTTTCAAACACAATTTCACACACCTGTTGAGACAAGATTGGAGGATCTCAGTTCTCAAAATTTGATCATCTTTACAGTAATTTCAAACTTGTTGGTTCCTACTGATGGTCATAGGACTGATACCAACAAAATGGAGATTTACTTGTTTTATTGCTTTCTTGAAAAAGTCCGAATCGATTTTGATTTTGTCATGTGTAAATTTTTACTCAAAATCAGCACTGATAGCCGTAGGAAACTCTCCTATAGAAAGTTTTTGACTCCAATTTTTGCTCACTTCAAAATACCTTTCACTAGAGTGTCTCCAAAAGAGAGTGCATCCACCATTTTTTCAAAAGCTTATTTTGAAAGAAAAAATTTGAGATTCTTTGATGGTCATTGGTGCTACTGTGACAGCCCCACCTCCCCCTAAGGCGTACCAAAGGTTTCGGCGGACCGCCTGCCCAACTCTCGCCGGGACTCAGTCGAACCTCAATTAAATCCGGAATGCAACCAAAGGAATAACATACAACAATCCAAAGCTTAAACGAAACTTATATACATTGCTATCTCAAAAGGAAGTACAACCATCAAATATACAAAGGTTCTCACTTCACCATACAACCAGCCCGTGCCAAGCACTAGGGCGAGAACCATTACAAAACCAAAGAAACCAGTCTAGGCTAGACTCTACCGAGCTCTCGTCCTTGCTCGCCGTCCCCTATTAAGGAAAACAAAACTAAAGGAATGAGCTAAAAACTCAGTGAGGTTCCGAACATATAGGCAACAAGAAGTTCAATGCATTCACTACATATAACCAATAATTCAAGATACAAATACAAAATAAAGCGATAAACACATTCATTAAAAGAATACGGGCTCACAGGGAGCCATATATTCGTTCGTTCGTTCGTTCGTTCTCCTGTCATTCCCCTTATTCCTCCGGTCAATTAAATAAAATACATTTTTGGTAAATAAAACCCTCGTTCATTCTTTCGTTTCGTTCACCCCCTCTTGGAAATTGGCCAGGCTCCACCAACCTACAAGGTAATATTCGAGTATATCAAATTCACCCAGGGTCACCATATCGCCCGACCGAGTCCGCCTCTGGCTCAAGTCGATCGGTAACGAAGGGCAGGGCCCAGTTCAGCCAAAAGGCTTACATCATGCGCAACTAATGTAGCAATCATTAAATCATTGAAAATTTCACGTTTCATTTAGGTCAAGCGCGGTAAAGTACACGCTCGCCTAGAAAACTCGTTTTGGAAATCCTTGAAAGCACTTAACACATTATCAAACAAGAACACAAGTCATGAAGTCAACAAAAAACAACAAACAAGGAACACTCATCTATTTACGCAAAACAACGTGCAAAATATTCTTCCGGATACTATCCTTAGTCACCGAGAAAACCTAAGATTAAACGAGAAAGAATATTACAGCTCATCAAGCACAAACAATTCGGTGAAATCAAAGAAACTCAATAATTGATGAGTAGAACGTATAAAAAGACTTTAAAGTGAAACGAGGACATTTGGACCCGTGGACAAGAATAATTAGGGTTTCGTAGACCAAACGTAAAACCAAACTAAAGACAAGTCGGAATCCAACTAGAAAGGCTAAGAAATACTATGTTCGGAATCGTTTATATGGTTCAAAATCATCTCATATTCAAGTAGATATTATACACTAAAGGTCTTAATGAAATTCATGAAAAAAAAGAGGTCAAAATACCCAAGAAAACCCTAAACCACTCCTCTTTATTTAGGTAAGAGTAAGTACACATTTGGAGTTTCCAATTGAAAAGGATCATGTTTTAAGATGGAAAACAGTCATAGTATTTGCCAAACGAAAAATATACAAGTTCAAATAGAAACTTAGCCCTCGAGCGAAAATTTGGGCAGCACGCCCTTTGTATTTACCTATTTCCCAGCCATTTATGGCTTCATTGTTTTCCTCAATCAATCCCAAAGTCACACAAAATATAATCTCATTTCAATAGCCATTCCATAGGCTCAAAATCATATAAGGACAAAAATCAAGCTAACAACATGTGCGGAAATGAAGTTTAACAAAAGATAGATTTGACGGGTTTTGCGTAACGGGCACATCCGAAGCTATGCTTATCGGATTGGGATATAATTTATACCGTTTTTAAGCTAAGACAGAGGGTTACAATTTTGATGAAGACTACTTAGTCCAAATTCCAGTGTAACCTAGTCAAATTCTCAATTCCCAGAACCAAGTTCCAACTAATCGGCTAGTTAACCGTACTACCTTTAAATGGCCATATTGCAGGCTACCAAAGTCCGTTTAAGGCATTCTTGGAGGCGTTGAAAAGCTAAGACAAAGAAATACAACTTTCATGAAGACTAATCAGTCCAGTTCTCACCTTAACTAGGTCAAATTTACCAAAACAACTCCAGATTTTCCAGTTCGAAATTCACTGCAGAAATCAACTAGCAGTCCTGCTTTATTCACTCATATCTCAGTACACACAACTCCAATTCAGGTAATTCCAAAGCCATTTGAAAGATAAGATACAAGGCTATAATTCTCAAGAAGACATCATCAACCAATTCGGTAATATTCCTGGTCAAACTAACCACTTACAGAGGCTGATTTTCATTTTCGGACAGAAACAGGACAGCAGGGGTATTTCGGTCTTTTCATAGGCTACGTTGCTCCGATTGAGTTGACATTTTTCAGGCAACTATAAAACATCATTCTATAAAACTTTTATGTTTTGTGCTAAGGCCAAATCGGCCTATAACTAGGTGTAACAGTACCGGGCAGAATTGGGAAAAAAAAATGAAACCCTAATCTGGAATTCATGCATTCAAGTGCTAATCTTCCACAAAACAACATCTAAAACAACTAAAAATCACTAATAAGCAATTAATTGAAGTAAAGAGGATGTTCTTGGCAAAATACCTTAAAACCACAAGAAAGGTAGGAGCTTAATCTTTCCCCCTCCAAAACAACTCCACCAACACCTTTAACCTTCCCTAATGATCACTTGTATGGTGTAGTTTGTGATTTGGTTGGTTGAAACTCAAGATTTGGACAAGAAATTGAAGTGGAAGATGAAGAACACTCTTGGTTTCTCTCTCACTAATTTCAGCCAAAGGAGACAAGAAAATGATTGAATTTTGGTCAAAAATCTGATTTTAGTAAAGTTACCAATCTTGGTCAAAAGTCCAACTTCTAATAGCATAGTGACACTTGGCCCCTTTTAGGGTTGTAAGCTTATCCTTTTGTCTACCAAGGGTAATTTATCTAACTAACTTCCAATTGTCTCCTAGCACCTTGTAAAAGAATAATACTTAGCACAAAAATCACTTAATCACCAAAATATTATCGCACTAGCGGGTCCCACGTCCATAACGCACTTCAAATTTAACCCGAACTAACTTATACTAGAAAAATGGTTGAAAAAACTATATTCACTTATAAAGTGTCCTGAAAATTAATGTAGTAAAATAAAATAAGGAAAATGCATGAAAAGGAAAAGAATTAAATGGTATAAATTAAGAAAAATTTTATGGCTCTCACACTCTCTCCCCCTTAAAGAAATTTCGTCCTCGAAATTTTCCTTTTAATGGGATCCATCAAATCTAAAGTAACCAATGGCCTGTACCTTCTATGTCCTCAGAAGAAACGAGGGTCTTCATTCCAGTCCCTTCTCTATTTGACGGTCTAGGATCGGTCTGGGTTGGCTGCTGGGTTTCTTTCTTTTCGCGCAATTGAACCGGGCAATTAGCAATCCGATGTTCGGCGCTCCCACAGCGCAGACATCTCCCCCCCTTTTTCCAACAACCCACTTCAATATGATTGGATTTTCTACAATAGCCACAAAATGGGAAAGGAATTGAGGTTTGATCTCTTCGTGAGATACCTCTCAGTGGTCCTTTTTCACTCGGGTCTCCTCCTGGAGTATCCTTCCTAAGTGTCTCCAAAATTTTCACACCACCCGCTCCACGACCCTTCTTAGCAAATGGCCTACCTCGTTTACCCTATTCTGGCCTTTGACTCTCAAGAGATGCGCTCCTTTTCTTTGCATGGAAGGTCTTCACTTGTGGCTTTGCAATTTCTGTCCTTTGAGTTTTCTCTGGAACCCCCATAGAAGTAGTGCTTTGTGCCATTACTAAGGCCTCCGCGGAAATCCCTTCGTATTTCCTTTTTAGCTCTAAGTTCTTGTGCAAGAGCTCAATTTTCTCTGAATACTCGTGCTTCCATCGCCCTTCCCAGTATACGAATAGTTTCTTTTGGACTTCTATTTCGTCTCGAAGAACCGCGATTTTCTTATACATCTCAACCCAATGTGCCATCTCACAGAATTGCTGGAACTCAGAAGATAGCCTGTCGGGCAAATCAATGGGTCATAATAAATTCTTAAATACAAGTGGCACTCTCGGTCCGTGTTTTGTTCAGCTGTTGTTTCCCCCTTTCTTCTCTTGACTCTTGGCCTCGCTTTGTTCCACGGCTATGACCATGTCCGCGACTACGTCTTCCTTCCATATATATATATATAGGTTTTCCCCTCCCTCTTTCTTTTCTTTTCAAAAGGGTACTTTAATGAATGAATGCAGTAAATTGACTAAAATAACAAGATCCAACATACCAATTACACAAATAAACATATCCGCACATAACACGCCATATCAAGAAGACAGATAAGCAAATACACAAATACATATCAAGTTGGACAGATAACCTTGTACACAAACACACATACTAACGTCAGGTGGTAGCAATATACGGGCGAATTAAAAGGAAAAGGTGAAGTCGTCCCAGTATCAGCTAAGATAACCCCGTCCGGTCTCTCACGTCACTTACTATCCAAACTAGATGTCCATTGACCTCTTATACTCATTCTAGCCTGACAAATCCTGTTCATGTTCCCAAAATGTAAATCTCAAATACTTAACCCCGCCTCAACTCTGGAGTACTCGGGTACAAGAATTCGAAATAAGACAATTCACGTCTCGAGTTGGCCAGTCCCAAGAGTAAACTATCTACAATCGAAATTCCTCCCTGACGTACCTATCTACGGTCCTCAGATACCACAGGAAAGATTTAAGGCCTATAATATTCACAGTCCATAGCTTATGCTCGAACGAGCACTTAATCCTTCATACCTATTCACTACTCAGTCCAGGCTCACTCTGCGCAGAGACCACGCGAAGCAAGTTCTGATACCACCTGTGACAGCCCTACCTCCCCCTAAGGCGTACCAAAGGGTTCGGCGGACCGCCTGCCCAGCTCTCGCCGGGACTCAGTCGAACCTCAATTAAATCCGGAATGCAACCAAAGAAATAACATACAACAATCCAAAACTTAAGCGAAACTTATATACATTGCTATCTCAAAAGGAAGTACAACCAACAAATGTACAAAGGTTCTCACTTCACCATACAACCAATCCGTGCCAAGCACTAGGGCGAGAACCATTACAAAACCAAAGAAACAAGTCTAGGCTAGACTCTACCGAGCTCTCGTCCTTGCTCGCCGTCCCCTATTAAGGAAAACAAAACTAAAGGAATGAGCTAAAAACTCAGTGAGGTTCCGAACACATAGGCAACAAGAAGTTCAATGCATTCACTACATATAACCAATAATTCAAGATACAAATACAAAATAAAGCGATAAACACATTCATTAAAAGAATACGGGCTCACAGGGAGCCATATATTCGTTCGTTCGTTCTCCTGTCATTCCCCTTATTCCTCCGGTCAATTAAATAAAATGCATTTTTGGTAAATAAAACCCTCGTTCGATCTTTCGTTTCGTTCACCCCCTCCTGGAAATTGGCCAGACTCCACCAACCTACAAGGTAATACTCGAGTATACCAAATTCACCCAGGGTCACCATATCGCCCGACCGAGTCCGCTTCTGGCTCGAGTCAATCGGTAACGAAGGGCAGGGCCTAGTTCAGCCAAAAGGTTTACATCATGCGCAACTAATATAGCAATCATTAAATCATTGAAAATTTCACGTTTCATTTAGGTCGAGCGCGGTAAAGTACACGCTCGCCTAGAAAACTCATTTTGGAAATGTTTGAAAGCACTTAACACATTATCAAACAAGAACACAAGTCATGAAGTCAAGAAAATACAACAAACAAGGAACACTCACCTATGTACGCAAAATAACGTGCAAAATATTCTTCAGAATACTATCCTTAGTCACCGAGAAAACCTAAGATTAAACGAGAAAGAATATTAGAACTCATCTAGCACAAACAATTAGGTGAAATCAAAGAAACTCAACAATTGATGAGTAGAACGTATAAAAAGACTTTAAAGTGAAACGAGGACATTTGGACCCGTGGACAAGAATAATTAGGGTTTCGTAGACCAAACGTAAAACCAAACTAAAGACAAGTCGGAATCCAACTAGATAGGCTAAGAAATAATATGTTCGGAATCGTTTATATGGTTCAAAATCATCTCATATTCAAGTAGATATTATACACTAAAGGTCTTAATGAAATTCATGAAAAAAAAGAAGTCAAAATACCCAAGAAAACCCTAAACCACTCCTCTTTATTTGGGTAAGAGTAAGTACACATTTGGAGTTTCCAATTGAAAAAGGATCATGTTTTAAGATGGAAAACGGTCATAGTATTTGCCAAACGAAAAATATACAAGTTCAAATAGAAACTTAGCCCTCGAGCGAAAATTTGGGCAGCACGCCCTTTGTATTTACCTATTTCCCAGTCATTTATGACTTGATTGTTTTCCTCAATCAATCCCAAAGTCACACACAATATCATCTCATTTCAATAGCCATTCCATAGGCTCAAAATCATATAAGGACAAAAATGTGCGGAAATGAAGTTTAACAAAAGACAGATTTGACGGGTTTTGCGTAACGGACACATCCGAAGCTATGCTTATCGGATTGGCATGTAATTTATACCGTTTCGAAGCTAAGACAGAGGGTTACAATTTTGATGAATACCACTTAGTCCAAATTCCAGTGTAACCTAGTCAAATTCCCAATTACCAGAACCAAGTTCCAACTAATCGGCTAGTTAACCATACTACATTTAAATGGCCATATTGCAAGTTACCAAAGTCCGTTTAAGGCGTTCTTGGAGGCGTTGAAAAGCTAAGACAAATACCTACAACTTTCATGCAGATCACTCAGTCCAGTTCTCACCCTAACTAGGTCAAATTTACCAAAACATCTCCAGACTTTCCAGTTCGAAATTCACTGCAGAAATCAACTAGCAGTCCTGCTTTATTCACTCATATCTCAGCACACACAACTCCAATTCAGGTAATTCCAAAGCCATTTGAAATCTAAGATACAAGGCTATAATTCTCAAGCAGACATCATCAACCAATTCGGTAATATTCCTGGTCAAACTAACCACTTACAGAGGCTGATTTTCATTTTCGGACAGAAACAGGATAGCAGGGGTATTTCGGTCTTTTCATAGGCTATGTTGCTCCGATTGAGCTGAAATTTTGCAGAAAACTATTAAACATCATTCTGTACAACTTTCATGTTTTGTGCTAAGGCTAAATCGGCCTGTAACTAGGTGTAATAGTACCAGGACGAATTGGGAAAAAAAATGAAACCCTAATCTGGAATTCATGCATTCAAGTGCTAATCTTCCAGAAAACAACATCTAAAACAACTAAAAACCACTAATAAGCAATTAATTGAAGTAAAGAGGATGTTCTTGGTAAAATACCTTAAAACCACAAGAAAGGTAGGAGCTTAATCTTTCCCCCTCCAAAACCACTCCACCAACACCTTTAACCTTCCCTAATGATCACTTGTATGGTGTAGTTTGTGATTTGGTTGGTTGAAACTCAAGATTTGGACAAGAAATTGAAGTGAAAGATGAAGAACTCTCTTGGTTTCTCTCTCACTAATTTCAGCCAAAAGAGACAAGAAAATGAATGAATTTTGGTCAAAAATCTGATTTTAGTAAAGTTACCAATCTTGGTCAAAAGTCCAACTTCTAATAGCATAGTGACACTTGGCCCCTTTTAAGGTTGTAAGCTTATCCTTTTGTCTACCAAGGGTAATTTATCTAACTAACTTCCAATTGTCTCCTAGCACCTTGTAAAAGAATAATACTTAGCACAAAAATCACTTAATCACCAAAATGTTATCGCACTAGCGGGTCCCACGTCCATAACGCACTTCAAATTTAACCCGAACTAACTTATACTAGAAAAATGGTTGGAAGAACCATATTCACTTATAAAGTGTCCAGAAAATTAATGTAGTAAAATAAAATAAGAAAAATGCATGAAAAGGAAAAGAATTAAAAGGTTTAAATTAAGAAAAATTTTACGGCTCTCACAGCTACAAGGAGCCTGTTTTGGAGTTTAGGACAAAGAGTTCTCATGAAACTCCTGTCACCCCTAGACCTCCTAGAGACCAGTCTCAGTATGTTTCACCCTTTACCATCCATCCCAGAAAATCATCTACTTTGCCTTCCTCATCCACTAATGAAGTCATCTCCTTACTTGAGGAGATCAAACAACACATTCACCTTTTTTAAGATGGTCTGATGATGACCATGTCACCTGAGTAACAAGCCATCTTTATAGACAAAAGAAACCTGCTTGTGCCTCCTGTCCCTCAAGAAGATAAAAATGTGCATTAAAAGGAGTTTCGAACTGAGTCAACCCCTGTTCCACAAGACAAAGGGCCACATACTGAGTCCACTCCTGAAGTTCATGTCTCAAGTTTTCAGCCACAAGATGAGGGCAAGGCTCCAGCAACTGAAGCTAGTGATGATGATGATGATAGGGAAACTGAAGATGAAGTGGATCCTGCTCAGTTTCGCCTTGCAAGAAGGAGGCCTGGATCATCTAAGATCACTATTTAGGCACTCTTAGGCATTTGCACTCCACTTTAGAATGGCACTTCATATTAGGCATTTGCATTTTTTGTAATTTTCTCTTTTGATGGTTCAAGTACTCTATACTGATGGATATTGGCTAACTTTTGGTATAAATTCTCTGCATTTTTAGCTAATGATTGTTGTATGATTGGTTTGTGATTGTTGTTTTTCTGGTACCAATTCTCTTTGTTTGTGGACTACATTTTTTGGTGTATTTAGTATATCAGATTGAATATTAGTTGTTGGTTGTTGGATTGCTTGAATGCTAATGTGGGTTGAATATTGGTTGAATGCTAATGTTGGATTGCTGATAATTTTGGATTGATAATGTTGGTATGTTGGGTGTTACACTTATATTATGATGACAAAAAGGAGAAGAAATGGTTATGGATATTGGGATCTGTTGGGGTGTTGTAAAAGTTGTAAAAGTTGTAAATGCATAAAGGGGAGTTATTCTGAGGGAGAGTTATTCTGACTCTTAAAAATTTTGGCACTCAAAATTATTTTTTGATGCAATAAGTGAGAGGGAGCTTATACTCATTTTTTTTCCTCCATCCATTGTTTTGTCATCATCAAAAAGGGGGAGATTGTTAATCTTAGTCCCTAACTTTTGATGTTTACAAAACAAATAGATGATACTAATATCTCTTCAAGAAACTCTTTCAACCATCAAGTAAATCAGATTCAAAGATCAAGTGCAATTGAAAGAGACAAAGGTTGCTGAAAGCTGTCGACGCTCGTGAAGACAAGACCGGACGTCCGACAATCGTTGCACAACTTTGGACGCATGAAAATTTTCACTACCAGATATCCGAAGGAATTAAGACATTCCCTCTAACTCACTGACTTCGATCGGACGCAAAACATTAGAGCACCGGACATCCGATAAATAATACGGCACTTCGGACGCAAAATATTGAAGGCACCGGACTTTCGATAGAACTGAAGAAGATTTCTCATATTTATCATCTGCTTTTGGACACAAGCATCAGAAACACCGATGTCCAAAAGAATTAAAGAAACTTCCTCAAACTCAATGCCTGCTATCGGACGCAAAAAACAGGAGTATCGGATGTCCGACACTCCCAACGGCTAGCTAACTCTTCAGCTGCCTTCTATCCATTGGAAGCATTAATAGAGGAACTTTTTGATCTCGTATATATAGTGCATGGTCAACTACTTTTAGACAATTTTTGTACATTGAAACTACAAAAGATCAAAAGTGATTTTAGTGAGAAAAACTCTATAAGGAAGATTTGTACTCTTAGTTGTGTAAATTTCGTATAAGTTTTTCTTGTGTGTGAAAAATACTTCAATAGTATAGATTTGTAAGAGTTATCCGAGTGATTGTAAAACTTCCTAACTTGACCAAGTGTAGCTTGGGGGAAGGAGGAAGTGATCCTTCCTTTGTACACAAAGATTGGTTGTATTTGATCAACTTGAAGAAGTTTACTCTATAAAGTAATATTCAAACTTAAGAGGAGTTTGGCATTTGGTTTACTATTCTTTCCCTTTTACTTATTCTCTTGCAAACATAAATTGCTCATCTCTTCTACTCACAAGCAATCTTGCTTTCTTATTAACTGTTTCATTGAGTGGTCATCTAGAAAAAAGGGTAAATTTCATATTGAGCCAAAAAGTGTCTCATAACCTGATTAATTTTTAATTTACCTAATTCACCCCCCCTCTTAAGTTGTTTTCGATCCTTACAAATTCCAATGGCCCTCCAACTCTTTTCCAAATAAAGTTTTAGCCCTTTAATAATTAACGGTAAAATTTTGGCCTTCGATCTAATAAAAGAGTATATTCGTGGTCCTTCGGTCAAACCCAACAGTTAAGATTGACGGGAAGCATCATCAAGTGAGACACGCAACCGAATATCAAGGGCATTATAGTCTGTGCAAAAGCGTTGAGCGAGTAAAAAGGCATCTTCTTCTCTTACTTCAAATCCTTAGATATATTAGGCCAAGAAAAATCTCTATTGCTGTGACAGCCCCACCTTCCCCTAAGGCGAACCAAAAGGTTCGGCGGACCGCCTGCCCAACTCTCGCTAGGACTCAGTCATTCACCTCAGATAAAATCGGAACAAAACCACAAGGCAAAGTATAATAACGATTCCAAGCTTAGAACATATACTTAGACATTTCTATCTCAAAAGGAATTACAAAATCAAAAGTACAAAAGTTCTCAATTCTTCATACATCCAACCCTTGCCAAATGCTAGGGCGAGAACCATTACAAAAGGATCAAAAGAACTAGACTAGGCTAGTCAATACAGAGCTCTCGTCCTTGGTCGCATCCCCTGTTAAGGAAAACAAAACTAACAGAATGAGCTAGAATCTCAGTGAGGTTCCAAACACACAAACAAACAAACAGTTCAATACATTAACCATAGATAGCAAGTAATTCAAGAAACATGACAATATAAAGCGATAATAACATTCATTAAAAGGATACGGGCTCACAGGGAGCCATTCGTTCATTCTCCTTTCATTCCCTTATTCCTCCAATCATTTGAAAATGCATTTCTATAAGTAAAACCCTTCATTTGCATTGACATTCGTTCATTCATTTCATTCACCCTCTCCACCCGACAACAAGGTAATACTCGAGTATACCAAACGTTCACCCAGGGTCACTAAATCGCCCGACCGAATCCGCTTCTGACTCGAGTCGATCAGTAACGAAGGGCAAGGGCCCAGTTCAGCCAAACGGCTTACATTCATGCGCAACTAGCATTTAATTATTTAATCATTGAAAATTTCACATTCATTTAGGTCGAGTGCGATAAAGTACACACTCGCCTAGAAAACTCATTTTAAGCAATCATTGAAAACATTTAACATGTTATCATTCGTTCATAGCAAGTCATATAATCAAGAACAAGCCACATAGTCAATGAAAATATAACAAACAAGGAACACTAACCTATTTACGCAAAATAACTTCCAAAGTATCCTTTCGGATAACACCCTCAATCACCAAGGAACCCTAATATAATCAAAAGAACACATTATGCTTCAACCATCAAAGATTTAAGTGATTCAAAGAAAATTCGAATACGTACTAGTACAAAGTATAAATATGCTTTTGGTAGTGAAAAGAGTACATTTAAACCAAAGGACATAAGTAAAATATTTGTAAAACTTATGCTTACTTGTAAAACTTTAAAATCGCAATTTCAGTCGAAATGGCAAAGAAAACGTATTTCTAGTAGGCGTAAATTTCATTTTTCCAAGGGTACAAGTTTCGGCCGAATTCTAACTTATATACCTCGATAAAAGAAGAGGTAAATACCCTAGATGGTTCACGTGGTATTCGCTCTCAAGCCTTACTCAGGTCGCAAGTATATCTACCTAGTTCTTGAGCGTAAATTTGGACAGCACGCCCTTTGTATTTACTCATTTTCCAGCCATTTATGGCTTCATTCTTTTCCTCAATCAATCCCAAAGTCATACACAAAATCATCTCATTTCAATAGCCATTCCATAGGCTCCAAGTCATACAAGTACAAAATCAAGCTAAGAGCATGTGCGGAAATGAAGGTTGAGTCAAGAAACAAAAGACAGATTTGATATTGTTTTGCGTAACGGACACAACCGAGGCTACGCTTATCGGATTGCGGTGAAATTTATACCATTTCGAAACTAAGACAAAGGCCTACAACTTTGATGAAGACCACTCAGTCCAGTTTGTAGTGTATCTAAGTCAAAATTGCAATTTACAGAACCAGAATCTCACATTCGGGCTCGTTAACCGCACTACACGTAAACAACCATAACTCAGGCTACCGAAGTCCAAACGAGGTGATTCCAGGGGCGTTGGAAAGATAAGACATAGAAATAAACCTTTAATGTTTTGGGTAAATGCTAATTCAGGACACATCAGAGTGAACAGACACAGTTAGTGTTGTGAAATATCAAAATTGTCCATTGAACTAAACCTATGAGAGTCAGGGGTATGTTTATCTTTTCATAGGCTACGTTGCTTCGATTGAATTGAAATCTTGCAGGCCACTACAAAACATTATTTTCTACAACTTTCATGTTTTATGCTAAGCCTAATTTGGCCTCTAACATAACGAATTGGAACCGTGCAGAACTGAAACTACAATTTCCAGAAATCTGGAATTTTGTTATATTCAAGCTATCATTCAGATTTTTACCTTAAAACTACCACTACTTTCTCCTTTACAGATGATATACCAAATATATACAGCATATAACACCTAACCCACAAGAAATATGAGTGAATCAATCAAAACCCTAACTCAAAATTCATCACTCCAATCATCAAAATCATTTGAAACAAGCATCACAAGCACAATTCTAACATTAATACCCAACTTAATCATGATTCATGGAGAAAGAAAGGTTGATCAGCCATTATACCTCAAGACAAGAGCTTGCAAGAAGGATCGTCCACTTCTACTTGAAATTTTTGGTTCCTTAAGCTTCCCAAGCTCCCAAACTAGTGATTAATCGGTTTAGATTTCTTGTTTTCTCACTTAAGTTGATCAAACTCAAGATGGATTGTGGTTTCTTTCTCTTGGCTTTTCTTCCTCTCTCTCTCGGCTGGTAGGCACAAAATGAAGGCTCAATGAAGCTTCAAGAAGGTTAAAAATGATAGAAATGAATTTGGGTCAAAGGTGACAAGTGTCACCTTGTGATTGGAAGTCAATTTTTTTTTTCTTTTCTCTTGTTTTCTTGGTCAAATATTGTGGCTGATGTATGAGATATTTTGAGGGTTAATTAGCTGAAATAAAATGAGAAGATTAAGGTAATAAAATATGGGTCAAGTGGTGTGTTTACCCGGTAACAAACGGTACCCGTCGGTTCAACCCGTTTTTCCTTAAATCGCGTATACTAGGGTTTTATCTTATAATTCCCTAACTTATTATCATCACTTCTAATCACACACTTAATATCATCTAAAACTCACTCTTAATCACCAAATGTAGTACACACTCCGTACCGGTTAATCACACTACGAAAAGACGTGAAAATCCTAATTTACGATAACTTGGAAACGAAAGGAAAAACCCTTGATTCTATGTTTATTAGCACTTATTGTGGTGTGATTGGGGAGTAAGGCTATTAGAAAGTAATAATTTTCAAATAAAATGAATTTAAAGAAAAATGTGCGGGATTTTACAATTCCATTGTTTACAATTAGGGTTTCGATTAAAATTTAAGAAAACCGGTTAGTCACAAGTAAACTAGGTTTTTTTTTTCTTTTAATTACAATTTAGGGTTTCTAATCTATAAAACAAAACATTGTCTTAAAATAAAATATAGAAACCGTAATATCCTAAAAGTCGGGGTATCACAATCTCTCCTCCTTAAAAGAATTTCGTCCTCGAAATTCATTCATTTATTCGTAAATTCATATAGTTATTCGTAAATAAGTATAAGCAAAATAAAATAGCTATAAGGTTCAATAAAAACATTTTCAAATCATAAAACGAAAATTAATAAAACAAATTGAAAATAACACACTTTCTTTGTATATATCATAGCGATTCACACATCCTACGGGACAGTAACCCTAAGTATTGCTCAAGCACTTTACTTAATCAAAACTTGACGAAGTACAACCAAGCGTGTACGCGTGAATAATTAGGGTCCCCAAATCTCACTAATATCTTCAATATATCCCAAGTCCCGACATTCGCATCCCCCATGCATTGCCTTTCGCCATCCAAATTTATCCAAGTATTACTCGAGATATCAACTTATCGTAAAGGTATCGCTCTTTGGTACTCGGGTACAAGAATCCGAAAATATGATAATTCACCACTCAAGCTGGCCAGGCTCAAGAGCAAATCACGCGTATTAGAGATTCCTACCCAACATACATATCTAAGGTCCCCAACTATAGACAATTGTTCCACACTTAACAAGTCAATCCCCACAGTCCGAGAACCTTCTCTCGGCACGAGCTCGATAGGAGCTCTGATACCAACTGTGATAGCCACACTTTCCCCTAAGGCGAACCAAAGGGTTCGGCAGACCGCCTGCTCAACTCTCACCAGGACTCAGTCATTCACCTCAGATAAAATCGAAACAAAATCACAAGGCAAAGTATAATAACGATTCCAAGCTTAGAACATATACTTAGACATTTCTATCTCAAAAGGAATTACAAAACCAAATGTACAAAAGTTCTCAATTCTTCATACATCCAACCCTTGCCAAATGCTAGGGCGAGAACCATTACAAAAGGATCAAAAGAACTAGACTAGGCTAGTCTATACAGAGCTCTCGTCCTTGCTCGCATCCCCTGTTAAGGAAAACAAAACTAACGGAATGAGCTAGAAGCTCAGTGAGGTTCCAAACACACAAACACACAAACAGTTCAATACATTAGCCATAGATAGCAAGTAATTCAAGAAACATGACAATATAAAGCAATAATAACATTCATTAAAAGGATACGGGCTCACAGGGAGCCATTCGTTCATTCTCCTTTCATTCCCTTATTCCTCCAATCATTTGAAAATGCATTTCGATAAGTAAAACCCCTCATTTGCATTGACATTCGTTCATTCATTTCATTCACCCCCTCCTGGACGTTGGCCAGGCTCCACCCGACAACAAGGTAATACTCGAATATACCAAACGTTCACCCAGGGTCACTAAATCGCCTGACCGAATCCGCTTCTGGCTCAAGTCGATCAGTAACGAAGGGCAAGGGCCCAGTTCAGCCAAACGGCTTACATTCATGCGCAACTGGCATTTAATTATTTAATCATTGAAAATTTCACATTCATTTAGGTCGAGTGTGATAAAGTACACACTCGTCTAGAAAACTCATTTTAAGCAATCATTGAAAACATTTAACATGTTATCATTCGTTCATAGCAAGTCATATAATCAAGATCAAGCCACATAGTCAACGAAAATAAAACAAACAAGGAAC
Source organism: Coffea eugenioides (assembly GCF_003713205.1). NCBI lineage: Eukaryota > Viridiplantae > Streptophyta > Magnoliopsida > Gentianales > Rubiaceae > Coffea > Coffea eugenioides. Next base: position 31,161,191 of record NC_040038.1, read on the forward strand.
ACTCACCTATTTACGCAAAATAACGTCCAAAATATCCTTTCGGATAACACCCTCAATCACCAAGGAACCCTAATATAATCAAAAGAACACATTATGCTTCAACCATCAAAGATTTAAGTGATTCAAAGAAAATTCGAATACGTACTAGTACAAAGTATAAATATGGTTTTGGTAGTGAAAAGAGTACATTTAAATCAAAGGACATAAGTAAAATATTTGTAAAACTTATGCTTACTTGTAAAACTTTAAAATCGCTATTTGAGTCGAAGTGGCAAAGAAAACGTATTTCTAGTAGTCGTAAATTTCATTTTTCCAAGGGTACAAGTTTCGGCCGAATTCTAACTTATATATCTCGATAAAAGAAGAGGTAAATACCCTAGATGGTTCACGTGGTATTCGCTCTCAAGCCTTATTCAGGTCGCAAATATATCTACCCAGTTCTTGAGCGTAAATTTGGGCAGCACGCCCTTTGTATTGACCCATTTTCCAGCCATTTATGGCTTCATTCTTTTCCTCAATCAATCCCAAAGTCATACACAAAATCATCTCATTTCAATAGCCATTCCATAGGCTCCAAGTCATTCAAGTACAAAATCAAGCTAAGAGCATGTGCGGAAATGAAGGTTGAGTCAAGAAACAAAAGACAGATTTGATGTTGTTTTGCGTAACGGACACAACCGAGGCTACGATTATCGGATTGGGGTGAAATTTATACCATTTCGAAGCTAAGACAAAGGCCTACAACTTTGATGAAGACCACTCAGTCCATTTTGTAGTGCGTCTAAGTCAAAATTGCCATTTACAGAACCAGAATCTCACATTCGGGCTCGTTAACCGCACTACACGTAAACAACCATAACTCAGGCTACCGAAGTCCAAAAGAGGTGATTCCAGGGCGTTGGAAAGCTAAGACATAGTACTACAACTTTAATGTTTTTGGTAAATGCTAATTCAGGACACATCAGGGTGAACAGACATGGTTAGTGTTTTAAAATATCAAAATTGTCCATTGGACTAAACCTATGAGAGTCAGGGGTATGTTTGTCTTTTCACAGGCTACGTTGCTCCGATTGAGTTGAAATTTTTCAGGACACTATAAAACATCATTCTATACAACTTTCATGTTTTATGCTAAGCCTAATTCGGCCTCTAACACAATGAACTGGAACCGGGCAGAACTGAAACTACAATTTCCAGAAATCTGGAATTTTGTTATATTCAAGCTATAATTCAGATTTTTACCTTAAAACTACTACTACTTTCTCCTTTACAGATGATATATTTTTTTTTTTTTCTCAAATGAAATATGCTTTATTCCATCAAAAAAGTGTACAAACGTCCAACCTAGCCTAGCCTAGTGTTCCGCTTTAACTGTCGTCGCCTAATGGACGGTATTCCTATCCTATCACAACGAATTTCACCACGCGCCAAAGCTGGTAATTCATCAAAATTCTCGTAAGTGATAATGCTCTGTATCTGTCGAGAAACGCCCACGTTTGCCAGCCTATCAGCCACCCTGTTTGCCTCCCTATAACAATGCGAAACCTGGCCCGCGTCCGGGATCAAACCCCAAATCTGTTCGACCACAACACGAACCTGCCATGGACACTGGACCCTTCTCTGCAGAATCCCTACCAGCACCTGAGAGTCCACCTGAATGGTAACATCTGTATATCCCCTCTGCCTGCAAAGACGGAGGCCCGTTGCCAGGGCCAGAACTTCTGCCCGTAGACTCGTTGTTACCCCGAAAGATTCCGAGAACGCAAAAAGCGGCAGCCCTAATGAATCTCGTAACACCCCCCCACCACCACTAGCTCCAGGATTTCCTTTCGCGCAACCATCAGTGTTCAAAATCAGCGTTCCCCCCTCAGGCGCCCGCCAGCTTACCGCTTGAGCATAAAATCTCTGGGGCGAGGTTGCTAGTCCCCCCAGAAACTGAAATAGAACGTTCCTCCCCACACGTTGATGAAATTTTCCTTCGGCCACCCCTTCCAGATCCTGAAGGATGTCATGGCAAACCTTTGCATGACTCATCGGAACCCCCTCAAAAAATGCCCTATTACGCCCCTTCCAGATGTGCCAGCAAATAAAACTAGGAATAATTCCAAACAGAAAACGACCCTCCTCCGCCCTTGGATGCGCCATCCACCAAGCCGCAAGCCAAGACCGAACAGAAATCCCCCGCCGTGACACCCCCCCAATCCTACCAAAAAACTCCCAAACTTCACTCGCAATATCCCCCTCTGAGAAGACGTGATCAAGTGTCTCCTCCGCCCCCTCCAAACAACAAAGACACTTTGAAGCCAAATGAACCCCTACCCTTCCCAAGGCGGCCGTCACCGGTAATTTCCCCAAAAGCAATCGTGTCATGAAGAAAGATATCTTGAGCGGAAGCCAAGAATGCCATACCCGAGAGTGCAGAACGGAATAATGACTTGCGCGACGAACCTCCTGAAAAGCGGACGCTAGAGAAAACCTTCCTGACGCCGTGTGACGCCAAACCAGCTCATCCTGCTCTTCCCCCTCCGGAACCGGTTGTTGGGAAAATGAGTAAATCAGCTCAGCCGGAATTACTGATCTAAGCCTTTGCCAATCCCAGGACCCATTCGAAATGAAATCCCGAAACGATAACTCCGGCATAACCGGAACTTTAAGACACAAAGCTCCACTCCCTAACCAGTTATCATACCAAAAGTTACATGAACCCCCTTTTACCAACCAGACCATGGATAATTCCGTCTGCCGACTGATGTTCACCATTCTTTTCCAAGTCATCGAATCCTGCCTTTTTATCTCCACCTGACACGGATGCTGCCCCTTGCAATACTTCGCCCGCATGAACTCGGCCCAGAGAGATGTGCCTGCCCGTAAGTTCCACCACAACTTACAAGAGAAAGCCGAATAAACCTCACTAAGTTTTCGGATTCCCACACCTCCCTCATCAACGGGGAGACACAATTGAGGCCAACTTATCCATTGGAATTTTGACACCTGCCCTGACGACCCCCAAAGGAACCTTGCACATACCTGCTCAATTTGCCTGAACACCGAACCGAAACCCACCGCGGCCGACAACAAATGGACAGGAATTGCCGAGAGCACATGCTTTATCAAGACTAACTTTCCCCCTGTGGATAACAACCTTGACTTCCAAGACATCACCCTAGCCACAACCGACTGACACACCTCACCGAAATACGCTGCCTTACCCCTTCCTGAGTACAACGGGAAACCCAGGTACCTTATTAGAAAATCCTGCCTTGAAAAATGAGTAAGCCTCTCAATCACCCTCCTCCGCGACGGGGAAATAGACGGGTGTACCAAATATCCACTCTTCTGGGGATTGACCAACTGACCAGAAGATTGTTGATACTTCTCAATCACTCGTTTCACTTGCTGAAGCGCCATTGAAGACCCATTTGTAAATACCAGGATGTCATCAGCAAAAGCAAGGTGAGTAATGGCCTGGCAGCCGGTTGGGCCCCTAAACCCTATATAATTCCGACGACTAGCTAGCTCATTCAAACCTCGCGAGAGTAGTTCCGAGCCAATGACGAACAACACAGGCGAAAGTGGGTCACCCTGGCGTAATCCACGACTAGATTTAAAAAACCCCTGTGCAGACCCATTAATGATAATGGAGAACCAAACATTCGAGATCAGGCGCCAAATCATATCAATAATCTGCTCACAAAAACCAAAAGCTCGTAACATGGAGATAACATGGAACCACGACATCCGGTCATACGCCTTAGTCATGTCCAATTTAAGAGCAACGTTCCCCCCTCGCGCCTTCTTGCCTATAGATGCCATGAGCTCCTGAGCCAGCAGATAGTTATCAGAAATGCTTCGGCCCTTGACAAACCCCGTCTGTTGGGGGGATATCAGCTTTGGCAAAACCAAGGCCATGCGACTCACCAATAACTTTGATAACAACTTATTGCAGAAATTGCATAGGCTGATGGGTCTAAAATTTGAAAAATCTTGAGGGTTCGACACCTTAGGCAGTAACACTATTGAAGTGGAGGTGAGGAATTTTGGCAGGTGACTCCCACAGAAAAAACTCACTACCGCTTTGTACACATCCTGAGCCACAACCTCCCATGCAAAGGAGAAAAATTTCCCTGTAAACCCATCAGGCCCCGCAGCACTTTCCCCATCCATAGAAAACACCAAATGCCGAATCTCCTCCATGCTAGGTATAGCTGCCAGCCTTTCATTCTCCTCGTCTGAAACCAGCTTAGGAATCAGATGCATTAGATCACCACCCCCAGTATCCACCGGCCCTGAAAAGAGATTCGAAAAATACTCCACCGCAACCTGTGCAATGTCCTCATCCCTGTCCACCCAAGACCCATTAGAATCCTTCACCCTATGTATCGCCCCTTGCACCCGCCTTTGTTTAACCACGGCGTGAAAAAATCTGGTGTTCCGATCCCCACACCCCAGCCATTTTACTCTCGCCTTCTGCCTCCAGAATTGTTCCTCCACTGCCAGGGCTCTGTTAAGATCTGCCCGAGCCATATTTAGTTCTGCCGGATCCTCCTCCTCCAGCCTAGATGTTTCCACTGACCCTTCAATCCTTGCTAACCTGTTTTCTGCCTCCCGAACAGCATTACCAACTGACCCAAATTTCTGCTTATTCCAAAGCTGAATTGCCCTCCGAGTTGCCTGGAGTTTTAAACATAAAACTCGTAATGGAGACCCATGCACATCAACAACCCATGCTCCCCTGATGACATCCAATAACTCAGGTTTGGTAGTCCAGATGTTTAGAAATCTGAAAGGCCGTGCCCCATTGTCAAGCCTCGACGCAAAAGAAACGTGCAACGGGGCATGATCAGAAGGATGGCGTGCAAGATGAACCACCGAAATCACTGAAACCGCTTCTGCCATCTCCCCATTCATGAGTAATCTATCAAGCCTTTTCCAAATCCTGGCTCTCCCCCTCCTATTGTTACACCACGAAAAGCTGGACCCTGAGCAGCCCGCATCAAAAACCTCTGCATCTTGCATGAAAGCCAAAAAGTCCACCCCCTCCGACACCGCAAAAGGTCTCCCCCCTTTCTTTTCCGAAGCTTCCACAATAACATTGAAATCACCCCCTATACACCACGGCAATGCCTGTGGTTTATCCAACAGGAGGTTCGCCCATAGCTCCCTCCGCCCCTCCTCCGTACACGCAGCATGCACAAAGGAAAAAATCATAGAGCCCGGTAGCCACGGGTGGGATACCATTAACGAAATGTGCTGAGTAGAATTACCCAACACTGAACAATTGAAAGGGTACTTATATAAAATCCATAAATCTCCCAAATCATTAACATGTGCAAAATCAAAAGCAAGTTTCAATCTAATATCCTCAACTCGCGACGCCTCTAATTTTGGCTCAGAAATTGCCACAAACTGAACACCCTTCTCTTTAATAATGCTTTTTAATCTCCGTAAATTTGGGAGCTTAGACACTCCTCTAATGTTCCATAATAGTGTATTAATCATTACGAAGTACCTGGAAAGAGTTATTGGTTGCGGTGGTAGACCGCAATTGTCTGTCCGACTTGAAACGAGCCCGTAACCCCTTTGCTTTTTTTCCCGACTTGTCCTGCCCAGTATACTCCTCAATGTTTAGTGCATCCAATGTGCTAACTGCTTCCCTCTCACGCACGAACACCAACCTGGGCGATAAAGAACCTGCCATCGTGTGAAAATCATCCTCGAACTCTTCCTCACAACTATCACTCGCCACGCCCTGCTGTTCCACCTCTCGACCGCTTCGGACCTGCTCCAACCCAGGTTCTGATTCCTGCTCATTCCGCCTGGCATGCGCCTGCATGTCAATGGATTTCATCGGTTCACCTCCTGGCGCTTCTGAACCCTCCCCAATGACCTCATTGATTAGGGGCATCTGATGACCGATACCCTGGTTCTGACCCACTGCTCCATTTGCCACCCGCTCTACCCCTACCTCTATCCACACCCCTTGTGACTCCTTGGCCACAGCAGGCCCCTCCTCATTAGCACCCCCCTGTGCTGCCTCCTTGGCCACAGCAGGCCCCTCCGATTTGCCACCCCCCTGTACGACCTCCTTGGCCACAGCAGACCCCTCCGCACTGCCACCCCCCTGTGCTGCCTCCATGACCACAACAGGCCCCTCCGAAAAATCACCCTCCTGTGTTGCCTCCTCACGCTGCCTAGGTCCACCTTCCGCTGCCATGGGCTGCCTGTCACGTCGCTGACCCTCAACCTTAGGAGGCTGCAGCGCAGGATTGCGAACATGGCAGTCATCCACTCCATGACCCTGCCGAAAACAATGTGGGCAATATTTGGGAATATTTTCTGGGACCAGATCTTGCCAGAAACCATCATAGTTCCCATTACCAATCCAGATCCGAGATGGCCGTGGCTGGAGTAAATCAATTTCGACGCAAACCCTAGCAAGACTTGGCCTTGCCACAGCCGAAGTTGCGGCATCGACGAACAACGGGATACCGAGGACCGAAGAAATCTGAAAAATCGCCTCCTTTTGAAAATAATGTAGCGGCAGTTTGGGAAGTTGAAACCAAACAGGAACAACTGAAGGTTCTTTGTCCACATGGAAAGCTGGAGACCATTTGAACACACGCATTGGGAACCCTGAAACATACCAAATTCCTCGCGCCCAGACTCTAAGGAAATCAGCCTCGTTGCCCATATGAATAACAACATGCCTGGAATCCATGAGACCCACCGTAGTCTTCTCTCTCAAGTCTAACGTACTGAAAAACTTGCGGATTTCCTCCAGCTTAGGGCGCCCCCGTGAGAACTTGCCTACCAGCGCAAATCTGTATGGGGACGCTAAAACATCCAGGTCCTCCTTCGAAAACAACATTGCCGGCTCACCCTTGTGGGTGGTCGCCATCGCCTGAAGCTTCAACGCCGGCTGAGAAGAATTTCCTGAGAAGAGGTCAGAAAAGGACTTTTTTTGGAAATCCACCGAATGAGATGGTCGCCCCCCAGCAATCGGCCGGAGGGCCGCCATAGCCGAGCAACGGCTGAAAGCCACGGAACCTTATGCCGGACACTCTCTAAGACGGAAACCCTAATTATACCTTATGCACTGATCTTACAAGTATTCTAACCATACTTAAGATCAAAGCCTTGCAAGATTAGCGAATCATTAGGCGTCTCCTTTACAGATGATATACCAAATATATACAGCATATAACACCTAACCCACAAGAAATATAAGTGAATCAATCAAAACCCTAACTCAAAATTCATCACTCCAATCATCAAAACCATTTGAAACAAGCATCACAAGCACAATTCTAACATTAATACCCAACTTAATCATGATTCATGGAGAAAGAAAGGTTGATCAGCCATTATACCTCAAGACAAGAGCTTGCAAGAAGGATCCTCCACTTCTCCTTGAAATTTTTGGTTCCTTAAGCTTCCCAAACTCCCAAACTAGTGATTAATCGGTTTAGCTTTCTTGTTTTCTCACTTAAGTTGATCAAACTCAAGATGGATTGTGGTTTCTTTCTCTTGGCTTTTCTTCCTCTCTCTCTCGGCTGGTAGGCAGAAAATGAAGGCTCAATGATGCTTCAAGAAGGTTAAAAACGAATTTGGGTCAAAGGTGACAAGTGTCACCTTGTGATTGGAAGTCAATTTTTTTTTCTTTTCTCTTGTTTTCTTGGTCAAATATTGTGGCTGATGTATGAGATATTTTGAGGGTTAATTAGCTGAAATAAAATGAGAAGATTAAGGTAATAAAGTATGGGACAAGTGGTGTGTTTACCCGATAAGAAACGGTACCTGTCGGTTCAACCCGTTTTGCCTTAAATCGCGCATACTAGGGTTTTATCTTATAATTCCCTAACTTATTATCATCACTTCTAATCACACACTTAATATCATCTAAAACTCACTCTTAATCACCAAATGTAGTACACACTCCGTACCGGTTAATCACACTACGAAAAGACGTAAAAATCCTGATTTACGATAACTTGGAAACGAAAGGAAAAACCCTTGATTCTATGTTTATTTGCACTTATTGTGGTGTGATTGGGGAGTAAGGCTATTAGAAAGTAATAATTTTCAAATAAAAGGAATTTTAAGAAAAATGTGCGGGATTTTACAATTCCATTGTTACAATTAGGGTTTCGATTAAAATTTAAGAAAACCAGTTAGTCACAAGTAAACTAGGTTTTTTTTTCTTTTAATTAGAATTTAGGGTTTCTAATCTTTAAAACAAAACATTGTCTTAAAATAAAATATAGAAACCGTAATATCCTAAAAGTCGGGCTATCACAATCTCTCCTCCTTAAAAGAATTTCGTCCTCGAAATTCATTCATTTATTCGTAAATTCATATAGTTATTCGTAAATAAGTATAAGCAAAATAAAATAGCTATAAGGTTCAATAAAAGCATTTTCAAATCATAAAACGAAAATTAATAAAACACATTGAAAATAACACACTTTCTTTGTATATATCATAGCAATTCACACATCCTACGGGACAGTAACCCTAGGTATTGCTCAGCACTTTACTTAATCAAAAACTTGGCGAAGTACAACCAAGCGTGTACGCGTGAATAATTAGGGTCCCCAAATCTCACTAATATCTTCAATATATCCTAAGTCCCGACATTCGCATCCCCATGCCTTGCCTTTCGCCATCCAAACTTATCCAAATATTACTCGAGATATCAACTTATCGTAAAGGTATCACTCTTTGGTACTCGGGTACAAGAATCCGAAAATATGATAATTCACCACTCAAGATGGCCAGGCTCAAGAACAAATCACTCGTATTAGAGATTTGTACCCAACATACATATCTAAGGTCCCCAACAATAGAGAATTGTTCCACACTTAACAAGTCAATCCCCACAGTCCGAGAACCTTCTCGCGGCACGAGCTCGATAGGAGCTCTGATACCAACTGTGACAGCCCCACCTTCTCCTAAGGCGAACCAAAGGGTTCGATGGGCCGCCTGCTCAACTCTCGCCAGGACTCAGTCATTCACCTCAGATAAAATCGAAACAAAACCACAAGGCAAAGTATAATGACGATTCCAAGCTTAGAACATATACTTAGACATTTCTATCTCAAAAGGAATTACAAAACCAAATGTACAAAAGTTCTCAATTCTTCATACATCCTACCCTTGCCAAATGCTAGGGCGAGAACCATTACAAAAGGATCAAAAGAACTAGACTGGGCTAGTCTATACAGAGCTCTCGTCCTTGCTCGCATCCCCTGTTAAGGAAAACAAAACTAACGGAATGAGCTAGAAGCTCAGTGAGGTTCCAAACACACAAACACACAAACAGTTCAATACATTAGCCATAGATAGCAAGTAATTCAAGAAACATGACAATATAAAGCGATAATAACATTCATTAAAAGGATAGGGGCTCACAGGGAGCCATTCGTTCATTCTCCTTTCATTCCCTTATTCCTCCAATCATTTGAAAATGCATTTCGATAAGTAAAACCCCTCATTTGCATTGACATTCGTTTATTCATTTCATTCATCCCCTCCTGGACGTTGGCCAGGCTCCACCCGACAACAAGGTAATGCTCGAATATACCAAACGTTCACCCAGGGTCACTAAATCGCCCGACCGAATCCGCTTCTGGCTCGAGTCGATCAGTAACGAAGGGCAAGGGCCTAGTTCAGCCAAACGGCTTACATTCATGCGCAACTAGCATTTAATTATTTAATCATTGAAAATTTCACATTCATTTAGGTCGAGTGCGATAAAGTACACACTCGCCTAGAAAACTCATTTTAAGCAATCATTGAAAACATTTAACATGTTATCATTCGTTCATAGCAAGTCATATAATCAAGAACAAGCCACATAGTCAACGAAAATATAACAAACAAGGAACACTCACCTATTTACGCAAAATAACGTCCAAAGTATCCTTTCGGATAACACCCTCAATCACCAAGGAACCCTAATATAATCAAAAGAACACATTATGCTTCAACCATCAAAGATTTATGTGATTCAAAGAAAATTCGAATACGTACTAGTACAAAGTATAAATATGGTTTTGGTAGTGAAAAGAGTACATTTAAATCAAAGGACATAAGTAAAATATTTGTAAAACTTATGCTTACTTGTAAAACTTTAAAATCGGTATTTGAGTCGAAGTGGCAAAGAAAACGTATTTCTAGTAGTCGTAAATTTTATTTTTCCAAGGGTACAAGTTTCTACCGAATTCTAACTTATATATCTCGATAAAAGAGGAGGTAAATACCCTAGATGGTTCACGTGGTATTCCCTCTCAACCCTTACTCAGGTCGCAAATATATCTACCAAGTTCTTGAGCGTAAATTTGGGCAGCACGCCCTTTGTATTTACTCATTTTCCAGCCATTTATGGCTTCATTCTTTTCCTCAATCAATCCCAAAGTCATACACAAAATCATCTCATTTCAATATCCATTCCATAGGCTCCAAGTCATTCAAGTACAAAATCAAGCTAAGAGCATGTGCGGAAATGAAGGTTGAGTCAAGAAACAAAAGACAGATTTGATGTTATTTTGCGTAACGGACACAACCAAGGCTACGCTTATCGGATTGGGGTGAAATTTATACCATTTAGAAGCTAAGACAAAGGCCTACAACTTTGATGAATACCACTCAGTCCATTTTGTAGTGTATCTAAGTCAAAATTGCCATTTACAGAACCAGAATCTCATATTCGGGCTCGTTAACCGCGCTACACGTAAACAACCATAACTCAGGCTACCGAAGTCCAAACGAGGTGATTCAAGGGGCGTTGGAAAGATAAGACATAGAAATAAAACTTTAATGTTTTTGGTAAATGCTAACTCAGGACACATCAGGGTGAAAATACACGGTTATTGTTATGAAATATCAAAATTATCCATTGGACTAAACCTATGAGAGTCAGGGGTATGTTTGTCTTTTCACAGGCTACGTTGCTCCGATTGAGTTGAAATTTTGTAGGACACTATAAAACCTCATTCTCTAAAACGTTCATGTTTTATGCTAAGCCTATTTCGGCCTCTAACATAACAAAATGGAACCGGGCAGTACTGAAACTACAATTTCCAGAAATCTGGAATTTTGTTATATTCAAGCTATAATTCAGATTTTTACCTTAAAACTACCACTACTTTCTCCTTTATAGATGATATACCAAATATATACAGCATATAACACCTAACCCACAAGAAATATGAGCGAATCAATCAAAACCCTAACTCAAAATTCATCACTCCAATCATCAAAACCATTTGAAACAAGCATCACAAGCACAATTCTAACATTAATACCCAACTTAATCATGATTCATGGAGAAAGAAAGGTTGATCAGCCATTATACCTCAAGACAAGAGCTGGCAAGAAGGATCCTCCACTTCTTCTTGAAAGTTTTGGTTCCTTAAGCTTCCCAAACTCCCAAACTAGTGATTAATCGGTTTAGATTTCTTGTTTTCTCACTTAAGTGGATCAAACTCAAGATGGATTGTGGTTTCTTTCTCTTGGCTTTTCTTTCTCTCTCTCTCGGCTGGTAGGCAGAAAATGAAGGCTCAATGAAGCTTCAAGATGGTTAAAAATGATAGAAATGAATTTGGGTCAAAGGTGACAAGTGTCACCTTGTGATTGGAAGTCAATTTTTTTTTCTTTTCTCTTGTTTTCTTGGTTAAATATTGTGGCTGATGTATGAGATATTTTGAGGGTTAATTAGCTGAAATAAAATGAGAAGATTAAGGTAATAAAATATGGGTCAAGTGGTGTGTTTACCCGGTAACAAATGGTACCCGTCAGTTCAACCCGTTTTTCCTTAAATCGCGTATACTAGGGTTTTATCTTATAATTCCCTAACTTATTATCATCTCTTCTAATCACACACTTAATATCATCTAAAACTCACTCTTAATCACCAAATGTAGTACACACTCCGTACCGGTTAATCACACTACGAAAAGACGTGAAAATCCTAATTTACGATAACTTGGAAACGAAAGGAAAAACCCTTGATTCTATGTTTATTTGCACTTATTGTGGTGTGATTGGGGAGTAAGGTTATTAGAAAGTAATAATTTTCAAATAAAAGGAATTTTAAGAAAAATGTGCGGGATTTTACAATTCCATTGTTTACAATTAGGGTTTCGATTAAAATTTAAGAAAACCGGTTAGTCACAAGTAAACTAGGTTTTTTTTTCTTTTAATTAGAATTTAGGGTTTCTAATCTTTAAAACAAAACAATGTCTTAAAATAAAATATAGAAACCGTAATATCCTAAAAGTCGGGGTATCACAATTGCTATCAAAATCGGAGCTGAAAATGCAAAGATCTATTTGCTTGTCAACAGGGTGCTAAAATTAATTTTATGGTCTATTTGCTTGTCATAGAGATCTATTGCAAAGAATTCTTTTTCGATGTAGACAATCTTTTGCAAATTCTTCTACAGGTTTTGATCACAATAGTTCGGTAGTCCTTGTTGGTCTCTTTGTTGGTGGTTGTGCATCGGGCTCTTTTGTTGGTGGAATAATTGCAGATCAAATGTCACGCTTGTACCCACATTCAGGCCATGTCATGTGTGCTCAATTCTCTTCTTTTATGGGCATTCCATTCTCATGATTCCTTTCGAGAGCTGTTCCACAGTCTATGAGCAGCTATTCGACATATGCTGCCACCCTCTTCTTGATGGGCCTTACTACTAGCTGGTGTGCTACTGCTACAAATGGTCAAATGTTTGCTAAGGTTGTCCTTGTGAAACATCGGACCATGATTTATGCATTTGATCGTGCTTTTGAAGTATCCTTTTCTTCTTTTGCAGCACCTGTGCTTGGAATTCTTGCAAAAAAGATGTACGACTATGATGCAAAGTCTATTGATCTTGGGTCTGGAAGAGAAGTATTAGCTTTGTCAAAAGGGCTTTTCTCCATGATGGCAATTCCATTTGGTTTGTGCAGTTTATTTTACATACCATTGTATTGGAATTTTAGGCATGACGTGCAATAGATCTCTATGGATCCAACTATTCATTCTTTGCATTCTTATCTCAGGCTTTGAGAGCAATGGAGGATTTTTTTTTTTTTTGCTCTAATAAATCTAGGGATTTAAGGTAAGAAAGAACCTGTCTTTTACTCTCCTATATAGATTATAATACCCTTGGTATTTGGCTGTGCATCTCACGTGATGATGCTTTCCGTCAATTTTAATTTCTAGATTTGATTGAAGGGCCACAAATATACTCTTTTATTAGATCGAGGGCCAAAACTTTACTGCTAATTGTTGGAGGGTTAAAACTTAAATTGGAAAAGAGTTGGAGGGCCATCAGGACTTTTTTCCCTAAATATAAAGTAGTGCCTCAATGGTCTGTGTATTGAATGCAAAGGGGCTATCCTCATTTATTCAGCATGATCACTTGATGGGTAATTAAGTAATGGGTATAGATATAAAATTTGCTAGGTGCCCATAAAATAGATGTCTACCATTTCTGTTTACACTTATTTTCATTATTTTCTCACTTGGACCAGTGGAGCTTTTCATATTCTCATTTCATGGATAAAAAATGATTAATTAAATGATATTTTAATAGTTTGATCACTACTGTTTGTGCATGAGTTCCTTGTTTGATCACTCTGCTCTTTTTATCCTTGTGATAGAAGACCAATTTTACTCACTAAAAATATGCTTATTTTGCTATCAATATAATTCCTTATGTCTTATTTTGACAAATTTTCTTGCTCATGATTTCTTCTTCTTTGAATGTGAGAGATTAACAATCAGTTCATTTATGAAGTTTATGTTATGTTCTGAAGATTCTAATTGCTATAAAGCTTCTACTTTAGTAATCTTGAGATTTTGGGTACAATTGCACTATAAGTGAATATTTACCTTGGAGTATCTGTCTTGCTAAGTCGACATTAATAGGAGTAAGTTTCACACTTGCACACATCTCACATGGCTTCCTTCCAGCTTCATCCTCTAATTTGTTCCTTTCTAAGCCCTGCAATTCTACTTTTGGTGCTCTAAAGAAAAAGCACACCTTGAGATTGCATGCTTGCCCACAACTTTTAAATTTGATTTGGTCTCGCATCTAAGGTTATAGTGGCAATAGCAATAGCCCTTTTCTTAATTCGACATGAATTCACGTTCTATTCATGCATTAAGTGAGATAGCACTTGTTTATTTTGTTGGCAATATATCTGCTACTTTTCCTTTTTTTTTTTGTTTGCACGATATTCTTCTTTAATCTTATCAAATTTGAACACCAAGGAGTACTTATTCTTGTCAATACTTTAAGCAAAATATTCGGCTATGTCATTTCTCATATTCTTTTCTGCTCGAAAACAAAATAATGTAACATATGGATAAATTAATTCAATGACTTGTTGCCATATGGTCCTCTTGTTCACGAACCCTGCATTTTGTGCTACAAGATTGTGCCTATCTTGAGTTCTGCGTGTCACCTTTGATGATATTCCTTGATTACTAAGGAAGTTGTACCATCTATAAGTGTAGATTGCATAGTGACAGGGGGTGCAATTCATTCCTATCTTCAAGATTAACAAATTTTCATTGCTTTATTCATTGTAACATGCATTGAACAAGGGATTGATGAGTTCTTACTGCATAATTTACTGATTACATGTTTTAGGAACTGCCATTCCTTGTGTGCATGTTCTTTCACATTGCTGGTAGTCCTATCTCTTTGACTAACTTCATAGTTAAAACCATCTGAAATCTATTGGTGTGGTCCTCAGATTGTATTTCTTTAGTAGATGATAGAGCACACATTTTATCTTGGAGTCTTGCTCATTCTTTTCTTAAATTATCCTCCTCCCACCTTGAAATTTTATTGAATGTAGTTCTATTGGCTTGTGGATATGGGTTACTTTCCCAATTTTGGAAGTGAATTGACTGCTAACCTTTCTAAACTCTAGTATTCAAAAAGGTTATGACCATATTTTTTGTGTTATTTCAGGATTTTGAGATATGAAGGCACTTTTGAGAGATGTATGATGAAGTTGTGCTTCGAAGATAAGCACTTCTTAGGATATATGAAACATCTTGTCATTGGAGTGGACTATATTACTCTAAGAAGTTCTTCCTCTTTTTTCCAAAATGATGGCATGTGATAAAGTTTATAGAATTTGATTGAAACAGTATATGATACTTTATTCTATTGTACTGTGCAACTTTGGTTTTGTTCTGATATTCGATTTTAGTATATTTTAGTAGGATAAATATTATACCATCAAAAATTTGATTTCTAGCCTATATTAGTGACTTTTTTACGATACAAGTTTATACTATCAACATTGTGGACTTTTTTTTGGCACTTTATATTAGTGTACTGTGCCGCAAGTAAAGTGCCAACACTCAAACTAGCATCGCAAAAAGTGATGCAAATACATGCAGCATATCTGTAAATTGCATCGTTTTCTTTTGTAATGGCTACTTTTGTGACACAATTGAATTCTGTCACTTTTGTGCCACTACAAGGTTTTTACGGTGCTTTTCTGACTTTTTACAGTACAATTCTGGCATCACAATAAGCCTCTTTTCTTGTAGTTGCATGAAACATTGAACTAGACAAAAATAACCCCCATTTAACCACTAAAATTTCTAACAAAAATGCCCTCGTCTAGTATTTATAAAGAAATGTTTCCCTTCAATCCGAGAAATACTTTGTTATCATTTCATCATTCATTAGAGTTCTTAGACTTCCAAGTCCTACATTTGAAGCCGAAAAAGGGGAAAAAAGCCCCAAATTTCATCAAATTCATTTTGTTGCTCCTTCTCTAGACGTTGTCCATCATAACATCTAAAAGAACCAAATTAAGAAACTCATCAATGTGGTAAAATAACACTCCTAAGAAGATCATGGACACTGAAAAATCCCGAAAGAAGATTTCTTCGATGTTCAAATTATGAGGTATGATTTGTATGATAAATTAATGTCTTTTTTAACTTTTAGACAAAATAATTTAAAAAACAAAAGATTTTTTTCTAAAATCACCAAGCATATGATTTTCTCATTTTTCTTTGGAAAACACATTAGCAAGAGCAGGTTTTTTCCCTAGAAGAAGGGTACTTTTATTAAATAAAATAAAATATTGCTCTATCTGAACCAATAGGCAGTTTGTCTATCCATTATTTTATCAGGAATACCATTGTCCTTTACTTATTAACTGTCACTATAGTTACTACTTGAATGCTTTGAACCAATCAAGGGAATAAAGTGTCATAAATAACGTTAGGGGATAAAGTGCAAAACACTACAAATCTCAAGGGGACCTATCATGTTTTTTCCCAACAATAATGATATTAGATATATCCTCAATAATGTTATAAAGGGCATCTAATTTTGGGACAATAACGTAACCCAAATATGTTATGGTAAAAGAATGGATTAGGATTGATTTTAAATATCTCTCATGGCCTCACCGTAGTCAATCGTTGTCTCATTTTAATCTCAACCATGAATTAGTTTGAATGGCAGCTTGTGAGGCCTTGTCCCGATTCTGAATTGATCACTAACACAAACTTTTTTTTTTAGATAAAATATCATAATTTCATTATAATATGTACTAATGGTAGAAATTACATTATCAAATGTATACAAATATTAAAGAATAGATCTGAAGAATGGATTCTATAGATCTAAAGAATAAATAGAAATTTCACTGTGAACCCTTCAAAAAATATTTTGAAAAATGAGATAAACTAATTGTAACCCCACAAACATCTGTGCATGTTTCTAATCACCAGATTTGCTGATTAACTATTTCAAATTTAGATATTATGATGAGATATGCTGAATAGATTCAAGAAATCCCAAATCTGATAATCAAAACTTGAAAAAACTTAGATCTAATAAAAGAAAAACAAAAAAAAAACTATCTAAACTTTCACTAGAAATCTCTATGAGAGAAGAAAACTCTCATTAGAAAAGTTTAAGAGAGAAGAAAACTCTCACTAAGTAACCATAGGAAAGAAAAAACTGTCACTACCAAACTTTAGAAGAGATTTTATTCATACAAATAAAAAGAAACTAGAGAGGACTTCTCTCATGAAAAAAAAGATTAGAAAAATCTGATCTATCTCCTGTGGGAGTGTTAGAGGAAGTTTGGATTAAAGAGTTTTTCTAGAAGCAAGAAAGAGAGAAAGAATTTGGCAATCATTGACACAATTACTGTAAAGTCAAAACTCCATGAAAGTATTGCCCCCATTGTGTGAAATCAAGTAGCTAGTTATCACATTTGTCAATATAAAAGTTACTTTGGTGTATAGGGAATTTAATGGGGCTGCAAGTTGCCTTGTGAGATTTAGTGTGTTTGGATAACAATTTTTTCCCCAAATATCATTTTGCTTGCATCACAATTACAATATTTAATTAACTTTTTATCTTCCCAATAACCTTTTGGGAGGGACCAAATCCACATCTCTCCATACTAAATCCACAACCTATACATTTAGTATACATTAATATCCTTAACTTTTATACATTAATCCAAAGATTTTTAAAGTATTTAAATTATCTTTCTACACAATGAAAATAGGGAGCAATAATATATTTTTTAAAGAAAAACTTATATACCTTGATATTTATATTAGTTCTATGGAGAAATTCTGTGAGAGCTCAAATTTTATACCTAATTGCGTACACTACCATTAGAAATTTTGAACTTGCAATCTTGTGGGATTATTGACTACTTGGAATATTTAATTGATTGTGTGAGAACTCAAGAAAATTACGTGTGTGCTTTGCATTTATTTTATTTTATTTACCTTGATATTGAAAATATAACATATAACGAATAAGTGGTTAAATTAAATGCCTAATTGAATTTTTATAAAAATTGAGAATTTAGAAATATCCTACAATGGTGTAAAAAGAAAATTTTATATGAATCAAATAAACATATGATATGCATATAGTAATTTGAACCATTTGAATATATTATATAGTTAAATAAGTTACATGATTAATTAATTTTCCTTAAAGTCAAATGTTTGGAAATCTACTAGATTGATATAAGCAAAATCTTTCAAGGTACATACAAATTGGAATAAATGAAATTTGCAGTCAATGTGTCAGACAAGAAAATTTCGAACTCATGGCAAACAAATGAGTCCAACACAAATTGTCGGTGGTTGGGATCTGTGAGTCTAAACTCTCGACAAGAGACATGGAATCAATTCGTGTGCATTTGAATTTTGATTATGTGATCTCTAACCCGTCAAGGGACCTATGGGTTTTCTTTAGATTTCCTTTTACCCCCATGGTTGTTGGGGAGTCTGACCAACACCTGTCCATCTCGTTTGGTCATCCCCACTGATCCTGTCCTTTTATTGTCTCCTTTGTTCATGCTAAGTGTACTGCTGCGGAAAGGAGGAGGCTATGGCCTGCTTTGATTCGCGACAAGCCTAGTCATGAGCCATGGTATATTGTGGGGGATTTTAACCTTATTTTGTCTGCGAATGAGAAGAAAGGTGGTCGGCCGTTTCAGCCATATCAGGGCTTGGAGCTTTCCCAATTTATGGGAGAGGCTAGTGTGCTCGATGTAGGGTTCTCTGGGTCCAGCTTCACTTGGTATAATAATAGACATGGGCGAGCAAGACTCTGGAAGTGTCTGGATCAGGTATTAATTAACATGGCATGTTTAAACGATTCGGCCTCGTTGGTTGTCTCCCACTTGGTGCGGGAGCCCTCAGACCATGCCCCGCTTCTCCTCTCCTTCTCTACCAGGCTGGACAAGAAGCCTCGCACTTTTAGATTCCTTAACGTGTGGACCTCTAAGGATAGTTTGTTGGATGTGGTAAAGGTGGCTTGGCAAGGTGATGTCAGTGGCTCTTCGTTTTATCGCGTATGGACCAAATTGAAGAGAGTTTCTCAAGCTATTCAGCAATGGAATAAGGAGACGTTTGGAGATGTTTTCCTCAATGTGAAGAGAGCGGAGGCAGCAGTGGCCAGGGCCGGGCTTCAGATGCAGGCAGATAGCTTGGATGAGAACTTTGTTGAGTTGCAACGGGTGCAAGCTGAATTGCAGAGGGTCCTAGCTGTAGAGGAACAATTCTGGAAAGAAAAAACCAGGGTTAAGTGGCTACAGCACGGGGACAATAATTCTAGGTTCTTCCATTCAGTGGTGAAACAGCAGAGGTATCGGGCAGCAGTTCACAGGATTCGGGACTCCCACAGCGCTTGGGTTACTGATGATGACACAATCGGGGGGGAAGTCGTGAAGTTTTTTGACGACTTGTTTTCGGCGGAGTCTTCTTTGGATTTTCGATTGCTCCAGGTTATTCCTAACTTGAGTTTCGAAATTAATAATAGTTGTCTGAAAAAGGCCCCTTCTTATGCCAAGGTTACAAAGGTGGTCTTCTCTATGGATGGGGATAGTGCAGCAGGCCCAAATGGCTTCACTGGAAAGTTCTTTACCTTTGCTTGGGAGGTGGTCGGTCCTGATGTCTATCAAGCGATTCTCAGTTTCTTTTGTGGAGCCAAACTTCCTCGATTTGTCACAGCTACCTCAATTGTTCTCATTCCAAAGGTCCTCAATCCGCATTCCTTCTCTCAATTTCGTCCTATCAGTGTGTGCAATTTTTTGAGTAAAGACCGGTTAACTCCGATTTTGCCTTGGATTATTTCCCCTCAGCAAAGTGGTTTTGTTCAAGAGTTGATTACAGATATTGGGAAAAAATGTAGGGGACAGAATGTAGTGCTTAAACTGGACATGGCGAAGGCATATGATAGGATGTCCTGGGTGTTTATTATTAGGTTCTTGCGCCGCTTTGAATTTGGGGAAAGGTTTATTGATATGGTGTGGTGGTTGTTGTCCAATGTCTGGTTCTCCGTGCTTGTTAATGGAGTTTCGTATGGCTTCTTCAAGTCTAGTCGAGGCCTTCGGCAGGGCGATCCCCTGTCGCCGGCCTTATTTATTATTGGAGCTGAAGTTTTGTCAAGAGGGTTGAATTTATTATACTCTCAATCGAATTTTGTATAGCATAAAGTGCCAAGACACCGCCCTGCCATATCCCACTTGGCCTTTGCGGATGAAGTTATAATCTTTGCTAATGGGTCGGCCTCTTCGTTAAAGAAAATTATGCGGGTGTTAGAGTTGTATCAAAGGGCATCGGGTCAATTGGTGAACACTAGTAAGAGTGGGTTCCTGCTTCATCCAAGCGTCTCAGTGGTTCGTCAGGGTGTCATCGAACAAGTTACTAAATTTTCGAGAAGAGGCTTCCTCATTCGGTATTTGGGACTTTCATTGTATACTGGCAGGTGCAAGGGATCTTATTTTGTGGATCTGTGCCAACGAATGGTTGATAAAGTGCTCTCCTGGAAGACTCGGCTCTTGTCATCGGGTGGGAAGATCATTTGCACGTGCTTTCGAGTATCCCCATTCACCTCTTGGCCACAAGAGTAATGCCAAAAAGTATCTTTCGTACGATTGAGAGGTATGTGCTAATTTCTTGTGGGGGACGATTGAAGAGTCTAGGAGGTTTCATTGGGTACAGTGGAGGGACTTATGTCTCCCACCAGAAAAGGGTGGCGTTGGATTTCGTTCGATTGATGACACTTATAGGGCTTTCTCCTGCAAGTTGTGGTGGACCTTTAGGCAGAATCTCTCCCTGTGGGTTGTGTTCATGTGAGCCAAGTATTGTCATGACACTCACCCTTGTTAGGTTGCCCTGAGGTCTCCTAGTTCAGCAACATGGCGCCGCATGTTGGATGTTAGGGGATTTGCGGAGTTGTTTATAATTTGGAGACCTTATAGTGGCTTTTGCCACTTCTGGTATGATAACTAGACGGGGTCAGGTGCATTATATATTCGAGTAGAGGTACAGGATCATTTGTTCTTCCATGACTTTATTGTGGGCGGGGCATGGGATAGCCGCTTGTTGTCTCATGTCCTTCCGCCTGATTTAGTCCGGGCTGTACTGGGCTTGCCGATCCCTTCTTTGGTGCACAGGATGGTGTGGACCGCGTCATCTTCTGGGAGTTTATCATTATCCTCGGCCTTCCAAGAGTTTCGGGAGGCTAAACCCTCGTCCTTCATGTTCATGCAAGTTTGGCATCAACACATCCCTCTAAAAATTTCCTTCATTATGATGCGATTGTTGCGGGGACGGTTGCCTTTGGATGATATTTTAACCCGATTTTGGGTTCATTTACCGTCTAAATGCTTTTGCTGTGTGGAGCCTACGGTTGAAATGCTACAGCACGTTTTCATGTCTGGTGATGTTGCACAGGCAGTTTGGAAGTATTTCGGACCTCTCGGGTCTCTATCTGGTCTTAACTTGGCGCAGGAGCATTTAAGCGTACATTTGGCGAATTGTGGTACATGCCTACTAAGTCTGCAAGGATAAAATTTGTCTTTCGGCTCCTACCCATTTTTGTGTGTTGGAATTTGTGGAAGGCGAGGAATTCAGCAGTGTTTGAAGGGGTTTTCAAGGATGTCCGATCCGTTTGTCGAGCTGTTTTTCAAATCTTGAAGGACGCTTACTGGATGAAATTTGGTGAACTACAACAGGTCGCATCGTGGCCCCAGTTCTTGGGATTGGTGGAGCAACACCCTGATGTGGTTAAGTTTCGTCTGGTTCATTGGCAACCTCCTGGGCTGGCAACATTTAAACTTAACGTAGATGGGTGCTCCAAAAGGAACCCGGGGCTGAGTGGTGATGGGGGGATTCTTAGGGATTGCTCGGGGAGGTTCATCTTCGCTTTCGCTAGTTGCTTTGATGTTGGTACTAGCTTGCAGGCCGAGGCCAAATCGTTAGTGCTTGGGCTGAGCCTGTGTGCCCAGAGGAACTTTTTACATCAGTTGGTGGTTGAGTCGGATTCGGTAGTGCTAATACAGATTCTGAGGAACGTTTAGTTATGAGGTCAAGCAGTGTTGCGAGTTCTCTTAGGAGAGTATGCAGTTCAAGCATTGCTATCGCGAGGCCAATAAGGTTGCGGATGTTCTGGCCAATGTGGGGGCCTTGGTTGAGCCGGTATGTATTTATGAACATTTCAAGGACTTACCACGTGTAGCGAGAGGCGAATATCGGCTGGATAAGCAATCGTACCTGTGAGAGCCCGAAATTTTCCTATTTTCTAGGCATTTATTTTAATCTTTTGCATATAATTTCCATATCTTCTTTCTTATATGAATATTCTGGGAATTTTTATGAGTAAATATAGTTTTTAAATCATTTTTCTAGTATAAGTTAGTTCATGAGATTTTAGAAGTGTACAGTGGATGTGGGACCTACTAGTGCGATAAGTGTGGTAAATGTGGTTCATTTGGAGAAGCTTTGTATACATGGATTATATTACATGGTGTTATGAGATAATTAGGGGTTAGCTAGTTAATTAAGTCTTGCATGAAAAAAGAAATGAGATAAGCTTGAAATGGGCACATGTTGCATTCTGATTGGAGGTTGGCATTTGACTAGTCTTTCTTTACCTTTACTAAACTAATTTTGACCAAAAATCATCTTCCATTTCCTCCTTCTTGGCCGAACCACTAGAGAGAAAAGAAAAGAGAAAGCTTCTTCAATTTTCCTTCCTTTCTTGCTTGAATCTCACAAACCAACTGTTTAAATTCCAAATTTCTCCACAAAAGGGAGTTGCTAAGCTAGTTTAAGATGTTGAGTGGAGGCATTTGTGAAGAACAAGCTCTAGTTGTCTTGCTTCTTGGAGTTACAAAGGTAAGTTGTCAAGGAAATTTTCTTTTGTCCTTAATGATGTGAAATTGGAGGTTTATAAAGGTTGAATATGTTAGTTTGTGGATTATTTCATGACTTATGGTTGAGATGTGTAAATTTTTCTAATTATTGAGGATTTTCTGTTTTAATATATAAATTATTGTTTAGTCATGGATTAATGGTTTGTTATAGTGTAAGATGGAGTTGGTATGTGTTGGAAATGAGTGTTTGTGAAAAATTGTTGGTTTGAAACTAAAATTCCAGATTAGGGTTCCAAACAGGCCTGTTCTGTCCGAATTTATTTGAGTATGATAGAGGCCGAATCAGCCTTAGGCTAAAACATAAAAGTTGTAGAAAATGAAGTTTTATAGTTTCTTGCAAAATTTCAGCCCAATCGGAGCAATGTAACCTGTGAAAAGACCGAAATACCCCTGCTACCCTGTTTCTGTCCGAACCTGATAATCAGCTTCTGTAATTGCTAGTTTGACCGGGAATACTACTGATTTGGTTGTCGATGTCTTCGTAAGAATTATAGCCTGGTATCTTAGCTTTCAGATGGCTTTGGAATCACTTGAATTGAAGTCGTATGTGCCGAGATATGATTGAATGAATCAGGACTGCTCATTGAATTTCACAGTAAGCTGCGAACTGAAAAATCTGGGGTTATTTTGGTAAATTTGACCAAGATACGTTGCAAACTGGAATGAGTGTCCTTCTTCAACATTGTATCCTTTTCTCTTAGCTTCGAAACGGTATAACTTGCACCCCAAACCGATAAGTGTAGCTCCAGTTGTGACAGTTCCGCTAAGTAACGTCAAAACTGTCTTTTGCTTTTCAACTTAAACTTCATTTCCGCACATGTCCCTAGCTTGATTATGCACTTATACGTTCTATTGGGCCTTATTTTGGTAGTGCGTGGATTTGAATAGACTCGTGTTCCTATTTTGACTATATCAGGAGGTACAATGATCGGATCAAGGTGATCTTGGTACCATTTTGAAGCTAAGAGATATATCTACATTTGGTATGAAGACATCAAAGTCCAATTCAGCCGTTTTCTTGGTCAAAAGGTCGAAACACAGAAACTTATCTGGATGGTCGAAAGCTGAAGCCCAGAATTGACCAGTCTATGGTATTTTGACCATATCTCCGTCCACCGATCTCCAAATTAGATGATTCTTGAAGCATTGGAACTCTAATTCAAAGGGCTACAACTTTTGTGTTTTGCACAAAAGCCAGTTCGGCCTTCATCATGGAGACAAATGCAGTTAAAGTGAGGTCAAAAGTAAAAACGTGTATGGCAGCCGAATTTCTGTAATTTGCTCAGCCATTTTTCTCATCTTCACACTACTTTCCAGCTAGAGTTGGAGAGAAAACGTAGGCTGCACATGCTTCAGAAGACATAAGGAAGAGATATAGCCAAGGTTCCAAGTCAAAAGCCATTATTTTTGACTCCCTTAACAAATTCAGATTTGGAGAATCATAGCAGAAATTTTTGACTGGTAAGGGAAGGACTTTTCATCAGCTTATATGCAAGACTTTGAGAATGATACGGGAGAAGCTTGAAGAGTGCAGAAATGTAGTTCTTCCATTTCCTTAGTGTAGGATAGTGTAGTAAGTGTAGTTCATCCATTCTTGTATAATGGCTAGATTAGGATGAAAATGGAGATGAAGAAAGAGAAGTTGAAGCTCAAGTGACATGGGTTATCTCTTCTCCAACTCTTTATCTTTTGTATTGGATTCTTAAATATAGTTAATATGCAAGTTCTGGAATTTATGTCTATTATGTGTTTCTAAAGTTTATGCCTTGGGTTTCGTTGAACTTTCTATAATTGTTAGTGTTTATTATTTGGTTATTTGATTGCTATGATTTGAGCAAGTTATTTAGCACTTTAGCTCTTGAAATCATGATTAATCTGGTACCATTAATTCTGATTATCTAAGGTGTTATTTCTGCAATGAAAATTGAGATTTAACATTAGTTCAAGAAGTGCTAAACATAGGGAGTATACTCACGAGAGTAGAGGTGCACCTATGTGGTTTTTAGTGATTCATTTCATGTAATTTCACTGAAGAAATGAACTTGTAGCTAATTTCATAACCATGAGAATAGGTATGGATTAGTTATAAGTATAATTGATTCACTACGAAAGTAGGATTCAAATGCATAAGGAAATTACACCATAATTAGCCTAGATGTAGTACTCAATGATCCAAATATAGCACTTGCATGAGTAGTTAGGGATACCACAACCTAAGGAGCTTTTATTTGTTATTTTATATAATTTCAATAGGTTAAATTTGTTATAATTCATTGATAGTCTAAATAATAGAGAAGCTTTAGTAATACCGATAATTGTTCACTCTTCCCTGTGGGATCGACCCGATATATACCCTAAACTACTAGTTGATCTGTATACTTGCAGTGAACGGGTGTAATTCGGTTTTTTAACTTGTACGTATGTAAAATACCCGTCAAGTTTTTGGCGCCGTTGCCGGGGAAGATTTGGCAATATCGGTGTGAAGAGCAACTTTATTAATTTAGACAATTTTTCTTATTTTTGTTGTTTTTGTTGTATCTTGTGTGTTTTATGTCATTTTTTTGAGTCAATTTTTATTATTATTATTTTTTTTCTGTTTTAGTTTGTGTCTTGGAATCTATCCTTCTTAACTAATCTTACTTTTGAGATTGTTTAAAAGTAATTTTAGATAATGAGGAGGGTAGGTGAACTGGGAGGACAAAGCTTGAGAAATGAAAGATTGGCAATGGATGGTTACCTAGTGCAAAGCTCCTTCAACAGAGGTAACCAAGAAATTACTGAAGGTATGTCTTTTGAAGATGGTTTGAAGTGCTTAAAGGCAAAATTTGATGTTATGATGGACACAATTATGCATGAAATTGAGTAAGGGAGGAATGTTAATTATTTTAATTCTTATCATGTGATTTGTGACTTGTGTGGAGGTTATCATGCTACTAATACATGTATACAAGTACAAAATGTGGATTATTATGATGAATTAGAGCATTACAATCCTGATTTTGATCAATATAGTGCTAATTGGAACAATTCTCCTGTGTATGGTTGGGATAATCAATGTACTTATAATAATTCCTCATATTTTTACGATTACCAACCTGAATGTGTCCAATATGAATCAAAACCATCTTGGGAGTTGGCAATTGAAATGGTAGCTAATGATTCTAAGTCATCTTGGGAGTTAGCTATAGAAAAATTAGCTAATGTGACTTCCGACCGTTTTAATAGGATTGAGAAAAGAATAGATGAATTAACTTCTCACTTTGGTAGAATACAAGATCAATTACATGTATTGTGTGAAGTTATTTCCTCTAAAAATTTGCAAAATGATCCTAGCATGAATGGTAGGAATGTTGTATGTGAAAATGGATTGCATTTGGATGAAAATGATGAATTTCAATTGTGTTTTAATGAGAAAATATCCATTTCACATGATAATATCTTTGGAACTAACTTTGAGCCTCAAGAGGTGAGTTTTAATGACTCATTTTTCACCCCTCTTGAGGAGTGCAGTGAAAGTATATGTTTTAAAGGTATTGCTGTCCAAGATACTCTCATGACATTTTCTTTGGTGAATTCTCAAGTGGTGCATATTCAAGGTAATATTTATGAAACACTTGGGATAGGTAAGTCAATTCCATTTCTCACATCATTAGATTATGTGGCTTTCGCGATAAAGCCACCTTTTAATGATCCACCACGGCCTAAAATGGTGGATTATTCGCTAACAAAGCCTCCTTGAAAAAATGAGGTGAAATAGTCAAGCTATTGACTTTAAAGAAGCGCTTATTGGGAGGCAACCCAATGTTTGTTTAAGTTTATGTTATTTTGGGGTGATTTTATGTTTAAAGTATATGTTTGAGTTATTTTTGTTATTTTTCATTTGTAGGTATTGGAAATGGAAGCAAAAGTGACCAAATGAGGTGAAAAAGGCGAAATTTGATCAAGGAACTCAACCCCTCAATTTGAGTAATTGTTGTTTTTGATTTGTTAGAAGGGGTTAAAATGCATATTTTGATCATTTTACATGTGCATGTATTGAGTATTTTAACAAACAAATGATCTATGATGCATTTTGAGTGTTGGGATACCAATGGTAATTTTTCAAAGTTGGTTTTCTGCAAAAATTTCGCAGAAGAAAACGCATTTGGGCTGAAAACGCGCCTTAGAATCGCGTTTTCCATAATCGCGTTTTCAATTCTGCGCCTATACTGAAGAAAACGCGCCTTAAAAACGCGACAGGAAGTCGCGTTTTATACCAAGTCGCGTTTTCCAGCCTGTTCAGAAACCAAAAACGCGCCTTCAAATACGCGACTCCAAGTCGCGTTTTATAACACAGTCGCGTTTTCGATCCTGCAAGATATGTGAAGAAACGCGACTTCACAAAACGCGGCTTGGTGGCGCGTTTTGATGAGTCGCGTTTTCGGAAAAAAAAAATGCAGATTCCTTGATTCTCTTTTTTCTTCTTTTCCTCATATATTTTCTTGTACCTTGAATTGCTTATTGTATATTTTATATAGGTACATCACCAAAACAAAGGTTTGAAATTACGGATCGCCGTTTTGTTTTATTAAGCCTTTGTTATCACTTTTGTTTCTTATTTTCTATGTTTCGATTATTATTACTAATGGTTATTCAATGGAACTTATGAAGCGTTGGAGTTACACGGACAATGGATTTTGAAGCTTCATATTCAATCATTACATAGGGGAGTATTACTTTCTTTATCTTGATTTTCCTTTTTACACATTGAGGACAATGTGTATGTTAAGTGTGGGGGGAGAATTGAGATTATATATATTGTATGTGATTGACTTATTAGTTGCAAATATTGGACTTGTGTTAAAATTTAAATTTTTTCTAACATCTTGTCCAAAATTGCAAACTTGCCTCAACAATTTTTAAATTTTTTTTCGATTTTATCCAAGGGGTAACAAGTTCCATACCATTAGTAGTTCAAATTCCTTCTACATTTGAGATAAATATATATGATTTGGAAACTTCTTTTCTCATTTAACTTGGAAATGACTATTATGTGATTATAATTTTGCATTTGTAGGAAAATATATCTTGTGAAGTGGAGAAAATTATGCCTATATTTTTTTTGCATATTTGATGAAATTTCTTCTCTTTATTGGATTTTATAAGTTAAGTGATAAATATGGTCAATAAGTGCAATACTCTTCTCATGATTATTTTTTTTTAGAAAATTATTATTCTCTTTGCTATTAAAAAAAAATGATGAAAAATGAAAAAAATGAAGAAAAAGAGAAAAAAAACAAAAAACAAAAGAGAAAAGAAAATAAATAAAAATTCTTCTACTCCAATGATTCTTGTACTTAGTAACCGGATGTCTTCATCTAAAAATGTCGACTTTCGCGTAAAACGGTACTTGAATTAAGAGTATGCAAAGCAACTTGAGTATGTGAAGTGTTGAGTAACCGGTGATCTTCATCTAAAAATGTCGATCCTCGCGTAAAAAGATACTTTCACAACTTAAGTAATATTTAGCTACGTTATATGAATAAATATCTGTTTAAGTAGAATAAAAAGATGATCATGGGTTTAGAAAGCATATTATTGGCCATATGAGTTACTTGCGTATGAAATTGGTTAAGGATGAGGAATTGACTTGAATTTGTTATAATGGTGGTATAATTGGCTCTCCTTTACTTGATATTATGAGTACTTGAACTTAATTGAATAATTGCATAATGATTATTTACTTTGTTTTGAGGAAATGAAGTTGAAATGCTACATATGTTTATTTTCAAATTTTGATCATTGTTGGTTTGTATTTCTTATTGCTTGAGGACAAGCAATGGTTCAAGTGTGGGGGTATTTGACAAGAATATATTTTACGTATTTTTTAGTGTGTTTTATTAGTTAATTTTGGTTTGATTATTTAGTTTTATAACTAAAATAACTAAGGTTTTGGTAAAAAACTACATTTTATGTTAAAGTGGCTAAACATTGCATTTTATGGATTTTTATGGTAAAAACTTCATATTTTGTAGGTTTAATGATTCAATCATCAAATGAAGTGCATTGAGAAGATATTTGGATGATTGAAGATGAATTAAAGTGGGGAAAATAAAATATGAAGTGTAAAAGGAAGAAATGCAATTTGAGGACAAAAATCAAGAAAAGTCAGCTTTGACAACTCAGACACATTTTCGTATTTTGACTATATCAGGAGGTACAATGATCGGATCAAGGTGATCTTGGTACCATTTTGAAGCTAAGAGATATATCTACATTTGGTATGAAGACATCAAAGTCCAATTCAGCCGTTTTCTTGGTCAAAAGGTCGAAACACAGAAACTTATCTGGATGGTCGAAAGCTGAAGCCCAGAATTGACCAGTCTATGGTATTTTGACCATATCTCCGTCCACCGATCTCCAAATTAGATGATTCTTGAAGCATTGGAACTCTAATTCAAAGGGCTACAACTTTTGTGTTTTGCACAAAAGCCAGTTCGGCCTTCATCATGGAGAAAAATGCAGTTAAAGTGAGGTCAAAAGTAAAAACGTGTATGGCAGCCGAATTTCTGTAATTTGCTCAGCCATTTTTCTCATCTTCACACTACTTTCCAGCTAGAGTTGGAGAGAAAACGTAGGCTGCACATGCTTCAGAAGACATAAGGAAGAGATATAGCCAAGGTTCCAAGTCAAAAGCCATTATTTTTGACTCCCTTAACAAATTCAGATTTGGAGAATCATAGCAGAAATTTTTGACTGGTAAGGGAAGGACTTTTCATCAGCTTATATGCAGGACTTTGAGAATGATACGGGAGAAGCGTGGAGAAGCTTGAAGAGTGCAGAAATGTAGTTCTTCCATTTCCTTAGTGTAGGATAGTGTAGTAAGTGTAGTTCATCCATTCTTGTATAATGGCTAGATTAGGATGAAAATGGAGATGAAGAAAGAGAAGTTGAAGCTCAAGTGACATGGGTTATCTCTTCTCCAACTCTTTATCTTTTGTATTGGATTCTTAAATATAGTTAATATGCAAGTTCTGGAATTTATGTCTATTATGTGTTTCTAAAGTTTATGCCTTGGGTTTGGTTGAACTTTCTATAATTGTTAGTGTTTATTATTTGGTTATTTGATTGCTATGATTTGAGCAAGTTATTTAGCACTTTAGCTCTTGAAATCATGATTAATCTGGTACCATTAATTCTGATTATCTAAGGTGTTATTTCTGCAATGAAAATTGAGATTTAACATTAGTTCAAGAAGTGCTAAACATAGGGAGTACACTCACGAAAGTAGAGGTGCACCTATGTGGTTTTTAGTGATTCATTTCATGTAATTTCACTGAAGAAATGAACTTGTAGCTAATTTCATAACCATGAGAATAGGTATGGATTAGTTATAAGTATAATTGATTCACTACGAAAGTAGGATTCAAATGCATAAGGAAATTACACCATAATTAGCCTAGATGTAGTACTCAATGATCCAAATATAGCACTTGCATGAGTAGTTAGGGATACCACAACCTAAGGAGCTTTTATTTGTTATTTTATATAATTTCAATAGGTTAAATTTGTTATAATTCATTGATAGTCTAAATAATAGAGAAGCTTTAGTAATACCGATAATTGTTCACTCTTCCCTGTGGGATCGACCCGATATATACCCTAAACTACTAGTTGATCTGTATACTTGCAGTGAACGGGTGTAATTCGGTTTTTTAACTTGTACGTATGTAAAATACCCGTCAAGTTTTTGGCGCCGTTGCCGGGGAAGATTTGGCAATATCGGTGTGAAGAGCAACTTTATTAATTTAGACAATTTTTCTTATTTTTGTTGTTTTTGTTGTATCTTGTGTGTTTTATGTCATTTTTTTGAGTCAATTTTTATTATTATTTTTTTTTCTGTTTTAGTTTGTGTCTTGGAATCTATCCTTCTTAACTAATCTTACTTTTGAGATTGTTTAAAAGTAATTTTAGATAATGAGGAGGGTAGGTGAACTGGGAGGACAAAGCTTGAGAAATGAAAGATTGGCAATGGATGGTTACCTAGTGCAAAGCTCCTTCAACAGAGGTAACCAAGAAATTACTGAAGGTATGTCTTTTGAAGATGGTTTGAAGTGCTTAAAGGCAAAATTTGATGTTATGATGGACACAATTATGCATGAAATTGAGTAAGGGAGGAATGTTAATTATTTTAATTCTTATCATGTGATTTGTGACTTGTGTGGAGGTTATCATGCTACTAATACATGTATACAAGTACAAAATGTGGATTATTATGATGAATTAGAGCATTACAATCCTGGTTTTGATCAATATAGTGCTAATTGGAACAATTCTCCTGTGTATGGTTGGGATAATCAATGTACTTATAATAATTCCTCATATTTTTACGATTACCAACCTGAATGTGTCCAATATGAATCAAAACCATCTTGGGAGTTGGCAATTGAAATGGTAGCTAATGATTCTAAGTCATCTTGGGAGTTAGCTATAGAAAAATTAGCTAATGTGACTTCCGACCGTTTTAATAGGATTGAGAAAAGAATAGATGAATTAACTTCTCACTTTGGTAGAATACAAGATCAATTACATGTATTGTGTGAAGTTATTTCCTCTAAAAATTTGCAAAATGATCCTAGCATGAATGGTAGGAATGTTGTATGTGAAAATGGATTGCATTTGGATGAAAATGATGAATTTCAATTGTGTTTTAATGAGCAAATATCCATTTCACATGATAATATCTTTGGAACTAACTTTGAGCCTCAAGAGGTGAGTTTTAATGACTCATTTTTCACCCCTCTTGAGGAGTGCAGTGAAAGTATATGTTTTAAAGGTATTGCTGTCCAAGATACTCTCATGACATTTTCTTTGGTGAATTCTCAAGTGGTGCATATTCAAGGTAATATTTATGAAACACTTGGGATAGGTAAGTCAATTCCATTTCTCACATCATTAGATTATGTGGCTTTCGCGATAAAGCCACCTTTTAATGATCCACCACGGCCTAAAATGGTGGATTATTCGCTAACAAAGCCTCCTTGAAAAAATGAGGTGAAATAGTCAAGCTATTGACTTTAAAGAAGCGCTTATTGGGAGGCAACCCAATGTTTGTTTAAGTTTATGTTATTTTGGGGTGATTTTATGTTTAAAGTATGTGTTTGAGTTATTTTGTTATTTTTCATTTGTAGGTATTGGAAATGGAAGCAAAAGTGACCAAATGAGGTGAAAAAGGCGAAATTTGATCAAGGAACTCAACCCCTCAATTTGAGTAATTGTTGTTTTTGATTTGTTAGAAGGGGTTAAAATGCATATTTTGATCATTTTACATGTGCATGTATTGAGTATTTTAACAAACAAATGATCTATGATGCATTTTGAGTGTTGGGATACCAATGGTAATTTTTCAAAGTTGGTTTTCTGCAAAAATTTTGCAGAAGAAAACGCATTTGGGCTGAAAACGCGCCTTAGAATCGCGTTTTCCATAATCGCGTTTTCAATTCTGCGCCTATACTGAAGAAAACGCGCCTTCAAAACGCGACAGGAAGTCGCGTTTTCTACCAAGTCGCGTTTTCCAGCCTGATCAAAAATTGAAAACGTGCCTTCAGAAACGCGACATGAAGTCGCGTTTTTAAGCATAGCCGCGTTTTCGATCCTGCAAGATATGTGAAGAAACGCGACTTCACAAAACGCGGCTTGGTGGCGCGTTTTGATGAGTCACGTTTTCTGAGCACAAAAAAAAAAAAAATGCAGTTTCCTTGATTCTCTTTTTCTTCTTTTCCTCATATATTTTCTTGTACCTTGAGTTGCTTATTGTATATTTTATATAGGTACATCACCAAAACAAAGGTTTGAAATTACGGATCGCCGTTTTGTTTTATTAAGCCTTTGTTATCACTTTTGTTTCTTATTTTCTATGTTTCGATTATTATTACTACTGGTTATTCAAAGGAACTTATGAAGCGTTGGAGTTACACGGACAATGGATTTTGAAGCTTCATATTCAATCATTACATAGGGGAGTATTACTTTCTTTATCTTGATTTTCCTTTTTACACATTGAGGACAATGTGTATGTTAAGTGTGGGGGGAGAATTGAGATTATATATATTGTATGTGATTGACTTATTAGTTGCAAATATTGGACTTGTGTTAAAATTTAAATTTTTTCTAACATCTTGTCCAAAATTGCAAACTTGCCTCAACAATTTTTAAATTTTTTTCGATTTTATCCAAAGGGTAACAAGTTCCATACCATTAGTAGTTCAAATTCCTTCTACATTTGAGATAAATATATATGATTTGGAAACTTCTTTTCTCATTTAACTTGGAAATGACTATTATGTGATTATAATTTTGCATTTGTAGGAAAATATATCTTGTGAAGTGGAGAAAATTATGCCTATATTTTTTTTGCATATTTGATGAAATTTCTTCTCTTTATTGGATTTTATAAGTTAAGTGATAAATATGGTCAATAAGTGCAATACTCTTCTCATGATTATTTTTTTTTAGAAAATTATTATTCTCTTTGCTATTAAAAAAAAATGATGAAAAATGAAAAAAATGAAGAAAAAGAGAAAAAAAACAAAAAACAAAAGAGAAAAGAAAATAAATAAAAATTCTTCTACTCCAATGATTCTTGTACTTAGTAACCGGATGTCTTCATCTAAAAATGTCGACTTTCGCGTAAAACGGTACTTGAATTAAGAGTATGCAAAGCAACTTGAGTATGTGAAGTGTTGAGTAACCGGTGATCTTCATCTAAAAATGTCGATCCTCGCGTAAAAAGATACTTTCACAACTTAAGTAATATTTAGCTACGTTATATGAATAAATATCTGTTTAAGTAGAATAAAAAGATGATCATGGGTTTAGAAAGCATATTATTGGCCATATGAGTTACTTGCGTATGAAATTGGTTAAGGATGAGGAATTGACTTGAATTTGTTATAATGGTGGTATAATTGGCTCTCCTTTACTTGATATTATGAGTACTTGAACTTAATTGAATAATTGCATAATGATTATTTACTTTGTTTTGAGGAAATGAAGTTGAAATGCTACATATGTTTATTTTCAAATTTTGATCATTGTTGGTTTGTATTTCTTATTGCTTGAGGACAAGCAATGGTTCAAGTGTGGGGGTATTTGACAAGAATATATTTTACGTATTTTTTAGTGTGTTTTATTAGTTAATTTTGGTTTGATTATTTAGTTTTATAACTAAAATAACTAAGGTTTTGGTAAAAAACTACATTTTATGTTAAAGTGGCTAAACATTGCATTTTATGGATTTTTATGGTAAAAACTTCATATTTTGTAGGTTTAATGATTCAATCATCAAATGAAGTGCATTGAGAAGATATTTGGATGATTGAAGATGAATTAAAGTGGGGAAAATAAAATATGAAGTGTAAAAGGAAGAAATGCAATTTGAGGACAAAAATCAAGAAAAGTCAGCTTTGACAACTCAGACACATTTTCGTATTTTGACTATATCAGGAGGTACAATGATCGGATCAAGGTGATCTTGGTACCATTTTGAAGCTAAGAGATATATCTACATTTGGTATGAAGACATCAAAGTCCAATTCAGCCGTTTTCTTGGTCAAAAGGTCGAAACACAGAAACTTATCTGGATGGTCGAAAGCTGAAGCCCAGAATTGACCAGTCTATGGTATTTTGACCATATCTCCGTCCACCGATCTCCAAATTAGATGATTCTTGAAGCATTGGAACTCTAATTCAAAGGGCTACAACTTTTGTGTTTTGCACAAAAGCCAGTTCGGCCTTCATCATGGAGAAAAATGCAGTTAAAGTGAGGTGCAGTTAAAGTGAAAAGTAAAAACGTGTATGGCAGCCGAATTTCTGTAATTTGCTCAGCCATTTTTCTCATCTTCACACTACTTTCCAGCTAGAGTTGGAGAGAAAACGTAGGCTGCACATGCTTCAGAAGACATAAGGAAGAGATATAGCCAAGGTTCCAAGTCAAAAGCCATTATTTTTGACTCCCTTAACAAATTCAGATTTGGAGAATCATAGCAGAAATTTTTGACTGGTAAGGGAAGGACTTTTCATCAGCTTATATGCAGGACTTTGAGAATGATACGGGAGAAGCTTGAAGAGTGCAGAAATGTAGTTCTTCCATTTCCTTAGTGTAGGATAGTGTAGTAAGTGTAGTTCATCCATTCTTGTATAATGGCTAGATTAGGATGAAAATGGAGATGAAGAAAGAGAAGTTGAAGCTCAAGTGACATGGGTTATCTCTTCTCCAACTCTTTATCTTTTGTATTGGATTCTTAAATATAGTTAATATGCAAGTTCTGGAATTTATGTCTATTATGTGTTTCTAAAGTTTATGCCTTGGGTTTGGTTGAACTTTCTATAATTGTTAGTGTTTATTATTTGGTTATTTGATTGCTATGATTTGAGCAAGTTATTTAGCACTTTAGCTCTTGAAATCATGATTAATCTGGTACCATTAATTCTGATTATCTAAGGTGTTATTTCTGCAATGAAAATTGAGATTTAACATTAGTTCAAGAAGTGCTAAACATAGGGAGTACACTCACGAAAGTAGAGGTGCACCTATGTGGTTTTTAGTGATTCATTTCATGTAATTTCACTGAAGAAATGAACTTGTAGCTAATTTCATAACCATGAGAATAGGTATGGATTAGTTATAAGTATAATTGATTCACTACGAAAGTAGGATTCAAATGCATAAGGAAATTACACCATAATTAGCCTAGATGTAGTACTCAATGATCCAAATATAGCACTTGCATGAGTAGTTAGGGATACCACAACCTAAGGAGCTTTTATTTGTTATTTTATATAATTTCAATAGGTTAAATTTGTTATAATTCATTGATAGTCTAAATAATAGAGAAGCTTTAGTAATACCGATAATTGTTCACTCTTCCCTGTGGGATCGACCCGATATATACCCTAAACTACTAGTTGATCTGTATACTTGCAGTGAACGGGTGTAATTCGGTTTTTTTAACTTGTACGTATGTAAAATACCCGTCAAGTTTTTGGCGCCGTTGCCGGGGAAGATTTGGCAATATCGGTGTGAAGAGCAACTTTATTAATTTAGACAATTTTTCTTATTTTTGTTGTTTTTGTTGTATCTTGTGTGTTTTATGTCATTTTTTTGAGTCAATTTTTATTATTATTATTTTTTTTCTGTTTTAGTTTGTGTCTTGGAATCTATCCTTCTTAACTAATCTTACTTTTGAGATTGTTTAAAAGTAATTTTAGATAATGAGGAGGGTAGGTGAACTGGGAGGACAAAGCTTGAGAAATGAAAGATTGGCAATGGATGGTTACCTAGTGCAAAGCTCCTTCAACAGAGGTAACCAAGAAATTACTGAAGGTATGTCTTTTGAAGATGGTTTGAAGTGCTTAAAGGCAAAATTTGATGTTATGATGGACACAATTATGCATGAAATTGAGTAAGGGAGGAATGTTAATTATTTTAATTCTTATCATGTGATTTGTGACTTGTGTGGAGGTTATCATGCTACTAATACATGTATACAAGTACAAAATGTGGATTATTATGATGAATTAGAGCATTACAATCCTGGTTTTGATCAATATAGTGCTAATTGGAACAATTCTCCTGTGTATGGTTGGGATAATCAATGTACTTATAATAATTCCTCATATTTTTACGATTACCAACCTGAATGTGTCCAATATGAATCAAAACCATCTTGGGAGTTGGCAATTGAAATGGTAGCTAATGATTCTAAGTCATCTTGGGAGTTAGCTATAGAAAAATTAGCTAATGTGACTTCCGACCGTTTTAATAGGATTGAGAAAAGAATAGATGAATTAACTTCTCACTTTGGTAGAATACAAGATCAATTACATGTATTGTGTGAAGTTATTTCCTCTAAAAATTTGCAAAATGATCCTAGCATGAATGGTAGGAATGTTGTATGTGAAAATGGATTGCATTTGGATGAAAATGATGAATTTCAATTGTGTTTTAATGAGCAAATATCCATTTCACATGATAATATCTTTGGAACTAACTTTGAGCCTCAAGAGGTGAGTTTTAATGACTCATTTTTCACCCCTCTTGAGGAGTGCAGTGAAAGTATATGTTTTAAAGGTATTGCTGTCCAAGATACTCTCATGACATTTTCTTTGGTGAATTCTCAAGTGGTGCATATTCAAGGTAATATTTATGAAACACTTGGGATAGGTAAGTCAATTCCATTTCTCACATCATTAGATTATGTGGCTTTCGCGATAAAGCCACCTTTTAATGATCCACCACGGCCTAAAATGGTGGATTATTCGCTAACAAAGCCTCCTTGAAAAAATGAGGTGAAATAGTCAAGCTATTGACTTTAAAGAAGCGCTTATTGGGAGGCAACCCAATGTTTGTTTAAGTTTATGTTATTTTGGGGTGATTTTATGTTTAAAGTATATGTTTGAGTTATTTTTGTTATTTTTCATTTGTAGGTATTGGAAATGGAAGCAAAAGTGACCAAATGAGGTGAAAAAGGCGAAATTTGATCAAGGAACTCAACCCCTCAATTTGAGTAATTGTTGTTTTTGATTTGTTAGAAGGGGTTAAAATGCATATTTTGATCATTTTACATGTGCATGTATTGAGTATTTTAACAAACAAATGATCTATGATGCATTTTGAGTGTTGGGATACCAATGGTAATTTTTCAAAGTTGGTTTTCTGCAAAAATTTCGCAGAAGAAAACGCATTTGGGCTGAAAACGCGCCTTAGAATCGCGTTTTCCATAATCGCGTTTTCAATTCTGCGCCTATACTGAAGAAAACGCGCCTTCAAAACGCGACAGGAAGTCGCGTTTTCTACCAAGTCGCGTTTTCCAGCCTGATCAAAATTGAAAACGTGCCTTCAGAAACGCGACATGAAGTCGCGTTTTTAAGCATAGCCGCGTTTTTCGATCCTGCAAGATATGTGAAGAAACGCGACTTCACAAAACGCGGCTTGGTGGCGCGTTTTGATGAGTCACGTTTTCTGAGCACAAAAAAAAAAAAAATGCAGTTTCCTTGATTCTCTTTTTCTTCTTTTCCTCATATATTTTCTTGTACCTTGAGTTGCTTATTGTATATTTTATATAGGTACATCACCAAAACAAAGGTTTGAAATTACGGATCGCCGTTTTGTTTTATTAAGCCTTTGTTATCACTTTTGTTTCTTATTTTCTATGTTTCGATTATTATTACTAATGGTTATTCAATGGAACTTATGAAGCGTTGGAGTTACACGGACAATGGATTTTGAAGCTTCATATTCAATCATTACATAGGGGAGTATTACTTTCTTTATCTTGATTTTCCTTTTTACACATTGAGGACAATGTGTATGTTAAGTGTGGGGGGAGAATTGAGATTATATATATTGTATGTGATTGACTTATTAGTTGCAAATATTGGACTTGTGTTAAAATTTAAATTTTTTCTAACATCTTGTCCAAAATTGCAAACTTGCCTCAACAATTTTTAAATTTTTTTCGATTTTATCCAAGGGTAACAAGTTCCATACCATTAGTAGTTCAAATTCCTTCTACATTTGAGATAAATATATATGATTTGGAAACTTCTTTTCTCATTTAACTTGGAAATGACTATTATGTGATTATAATTTTGCATTTGTAGGAAAATATATCTTGTGAAGTGGAGAAAATTATGCCTATATTTTTTTTGCATATTTGATGAAATTTCTTCTCTTTATTGGATTTTATAAGTTAAGTGATAAATATGGTCAATAAGTGCAATACTCTTCTCATGATTATTTTTTTTTAGAAAATTATTATTCTCTTTGCTATTAAAAAAAAATGATGAAAAATGAAAAAAATGAAGAAAAAGAGAAAAAAAACAAAAAACAAAAGAGAAAAGAAAATAAATAAAAATTCTTCTACTCCAATGATTCTTGTACTTAGTAACCGGATGTCTTCATCTAAAAATGTCGACTTTCGCGTAAAACGGTACTTGAATTAAGAGTATGCAAAGCAACTTGAGTATGTGAAGTGTTGAGTAACCGGTGATCTTCATCTAAAAATGTCGATCCTCGCGTAAAAAGATACTTTCACAACTTAAGTAATATTTAGCTACGTTATATGAATAAATATCTGTTTAAGTAGAATAAAAAGATGATCATGGGTTTAGAAAGCATATTATTGGCCATATGAGTTACTTGCGTATGAAATTGGTTAAGGATGAGGAATTGACTTGAATTTGTTATAATGGTGGTATAATTGGCTCTCCTTTACTTGATATTATGAGTACTTGAACTTAATTGAATAATTGCATAATGATTATTTACTTTGTTTTGAGGAAATGAAGTTGAAATGCTACATATGTTTATTTTCAAATTTTGATCATTGTTGGTTTGTATTTCTTATTGCTTGAGGACAAGCAATGGTTCAAGTGTGGGGGTATTTGAACAGAATATATTTTACGTATTTTTTAGTGTGTTTTATTAGTTAATTTTGGTTTGATTATTTAGTTTTATAACTAAAATAACTAAGGTTTTGGTAAAAAAACTACATTTTATGTTAAAGTGGCTAAACATTGCATTTTATGGATTTTTATGGTAAAAACTTCATATTTTGTAGGTTTAATGATTCAATCATCAAATGAAGTGCATTGAGAAGATATTTGGATGATTGAAGATGGATTAAAGTGGGGAAAATAAAATATGAAGTGTAAAAGGAAGAAATGCAATTTGAGGACAAAAATCAAGAAAAGTCAGCTTTGACAACTCAGACACATTTTCGTATTTTGACTATATCAGGAGGTACAATGATCGGATCAAGGTGATCTTGGTACCATTTTGAAGCTAAGAGATATATCTACATTTGGTATGAAGACATCAAAGTCCAATTCAGCCGTTTTCTTGGTCAAAAGGTCGAAACACAGAAACTTATCTGGATGGTCGAAAGCTGAAGCACAGAATTGACCAGTCTATGGTATTTTGACCATATCTCCGTCCACCGATCTCCAAATTAGATGATTCTTGAAGCATTGGAACTCTAATTCAAAGGGCTACAACTTTTGTGTTTTGCACAAAAGCCAGTTCGGCCTTCATCATGGAGAAAAATGCAGTTAAAGTGAGGTCAAAAGTAAAAACGTGTATGGCAGCCGAATTTCTGTAATTTGCTCAGCCATTTTTCTCATCTTCACACTACTTTCCAGCTAGAGTTGGAGAGAAAACGTAGGCTGCACATGCTTCAGAAGACATAAGGAAGAGATATAGCCAAGGTTCCAAGTCAAAAGCCATTATTTTTGACTCCCTTAACAAATTCAGATTTGGAGAATCATAGCAGAAATTTTTGACTGGTAAGGGAAGGACTTTTCATCAGCTTATATGCAGGACTTTGAGAATGATACGGGAGAAGCTTGAAGAGTGCAGAAATGTAGTTCTTCCATTTCCTTAGTGTAGGATAGTGTAGTAAGTGTAGTTCATCCATTCTTGTATAATGGCTAGATTAGGATGAAAATGGAGATGAAGAAAGAGAAGTTGAAGCTCAAGTGACATGGGTTATCTCTTCTCCAACTCTTTATCTTTTGTATTGGATTCTTAAATATAGTTAATATGCAAGTTCTGGAATTTATGTCTATTATGTGTTTCTAAAGTTTATGCCTTGGGTTTGGTTGAACTTTCTATAATTGTTAGTGTTTATTATTTGGTTATTTGACTGCTATGATTTGAGCAAGTTATTTAGCACTTTAGCTCTTAAATCATGATTAATCTGGTACCATTAATTCTGATTATCTAAGGTGTTATTTCTGCAATGAAAATTGAGATTTAACATTAGTTCAAGAAGTGCTAAACATAGGGAGTACACTCACGAAAGTAGAGGTGCACCTATGTGGTTTTTAGTGATTCATTTCATGTAATTTCACTGAAGAAATGAACTTGTAGCTAATTTCATAACCATGAGAATAGGTATGGATTAGTTATAAGTATAATTGATTCACTACGAAAGTAGGATTCAAATGCATAAGGAAATTACACCATAATTAGCCTAGATGTAGTACTCAATGATCCAAATATAGCACTTGCATGAGTAGTTAGGGATACCACAACCTAAGGAGCTTTTATTTGTTATTTTATATAATTTCAATAGGTTAAATTTGTTATAATTCATTGATAGTCTAAATAATAGAGAAGCTTTAGTAATACCGATAATTGTTCACTCTTCCCTGTGGGATCGACCCGATATATACCCTAAACTACTAGTTGATCTGTATACTTGCAGTGAACGGGTGTAATTCGGTTTTTTTAACTTGTACGTATGTAAAATACCCGTCAAGTTTTTGGCGCCGTTGCCGGGGAAGATTTGGCAATATCGGTGTGAAGAGCAACTTTATTAATTTAGACAATTTTTCTTATTTTTGTTGTTTTTGTTGTATCTTGTGTGTTTTATGTCATTTTTTTGAGTCAATTTTTATTATTATTATTTTTTTTCTGTTTTAGTTTGTGTCTTGGAATCTATCCTTCTTAACTAATCTTACTTTTGAGATTGTTTAAAAGTAATTTTAGATAATGAGGAGGGTAGGTGAACTGGGAGGACAAAGCTTGAGAAATGAAAGATTGGCAATGGATGGTTACCTAGTGCAAAGCTCCTTCAACAGAGGTAACCAAGAAATTACTGAAGGTATGTCTTTTGAAGATGGTTTGAAGTGCTTAAAGGCAAAATTTGATGTTATGATGGACACAATTATGCATGAAATTGAGTAAGGGAGGAATGTTAATTATTTTAATTCTTATCATGTGATTTGTGACTTGTGTGGAGGTTATCATGCTACTAATACATGTATACAAGTACAAAATGTGGATTATTATGATGAATTAGAGCATTACAATCCTGGTTTTGATCAATATAGTGCTAATTGGAACAATTCTCCTGTGTATGGTTGGGATAATCAATGTACTTATAATAATTCCTCATATTTTTACGATTACCAACCTGAATGTGTCCAATATGAATCAAAACCATCTTGGGAGTTGGCAATTGAAATGGTAGCTAATGATTCTAAGTCATCTTGGGAGTTAGCTATAGAAAAATTAGCTAATGTGACTTCCGACCGTTTTAATAGGATTGAGAAAAGAATAGATGAATTAACTTCTCACTTTGGTAGAATACAAGATCAATTACATGTATTGTGTGAAGTTATTTCCTCTAAAAATTTGCAAAATGATCCTAGCATGAATGGTAGGAATGTTGTATGTGAAAATGGATTGCATTTGGATGAAAATGATGAATTTCAATTGTGTTTTAATGAGCAAATATCCATTTCACATGATAATTGTAGACACCAAATTTTGAATAATTGTATGTGGCATCTATTTCATGATTTTCATTTTAGATTGCTTGCATTCGTTGTTTACTTTTAGTTTTAATTTTTAGTCTTAGCCTTTAAGTTTAAAATTAGCGTAGAGTTTTTAGAAAAAAAGGGAAAAACATCAAAAATATGTTATAGTCATTTTATTTTTATTCAATGCTTTCTTGAAAAGAAAAATTCAAAAAAATAGGCTTTAGTTAGATCGGAAAAATGAGAAAAGAGAAAAAGGAAAAAGGAAAATTTGTTCACAAAAATATGTTTATTTATTTAAATTCAATCTTTGGGCATTTTAGTTATTTTTATTAAGTTATTTTGGGGAAAATGAAAAAAAAATGAAACAAAAAGAGATGGAAAAATGGTCATTTTTGTTGTTTTTAGTTGTTCAGTTTTTAAATTATTTTCATTATTATTATTATTATTATTACTTGGTTTTTGGCAATTTGTTATTATTATTATTTACATTTTATCATTTCTGTGTTTTATTAAGTCGAAAGTTAAAAAACAAAAAAAAAAAAAAAAAAAAAAAGAAAAAAGAGAGAAACGCGACTTGCAAGCTGCGTTTTTGCAGCTTGCAAGAGAGGGCCTCGGTGAGCCCCTTGGGCTGCAATATTTGAAGAGAGTGCTGAGTGTTTTAGGGTTGGAGGGTCCAATATAAAAGAAAAAGAAGATGGCAGCCGCAAGAGGGAGTTTTTTGGGGGGAGGGCATCGATAGGCAAACAGAAAACTGAGCAAGGAATTTGGGCAAGAAAAAGAAAGGGAGCTGAGCATCGGGTGACGGCGGGGAGCTGAAAAAGAAAAACTGAGGGCCGAGAGTGAAAAGGGAGAGAATGGGGACAGCGGGGGAGAAAAACTGAAAGAGAAAGAGCCGGGGTTGAGGGCTGTAGCAAAGGGCTTGGAAAATCTGGAAAAGGAGGGGATACGGGGAGAGTTTGACGGCAAAAGAAAAACACAAAAAAACAGCAAAGGGCGGCAGGAATTTGGGGAAGATTGTTGAGAGAGCCACGGTGCAGGGTTGCAAAGAAGGACGCAAGAAGAGTTTGTTTAGGCCATCGCAGACCGCATCTGCCGCTGCTGCCGTCCACCGTCGTCGCATCGCGCGCAGCCTCCATCGCAGCCACCAACAATTACAACCTTTCTTCTCCCGCGTAGCCCACAAGTGACCAACGGCCTGCTCAAGGACTGGAGCCGCCTCCACCACCAGTATCGGCAGTCACCACCAGCGAAGCCTGCTGAAAGAGTGTTTCATTTGATTTCTGGGGAGTACGCCTCCTCGCGGGTTCCTGCTGGGATTCCAATGCCAGAAGAAGTGAAACAGGTAATGTTCAACTCTCTTTCTTGCCGTTCTAATTTTCACGTGGAACCCAATCCGCTAAGTTGAAATCTGGTCTTTTAAATCTCTTGCTGGGTTTCGGTTAAACCAATATGCATCCATCTTGCGTCTGATTTGGCTAAAGCTGAAGTTTTTGATTTGATAGAAGTTCTTGTTTAGCTTGCTTTCCTTTTCTGCGTTTGGGTCTGTTAGAGTTGTTGGGGGGGGCGTTTTGCAGCAGTACGGGCAGAATATATTTGCTTTCTTTGATTGCTGAAGTCATGGTTGGTTTGACGTCCTTGTTTCTG
This sequence comes from Coffea eugenioides, assembly GCF_003713205.1. Lineage (NCBI taxonomy): Eukaryota > Viridiplantae > Streptophyta > Magnoliopsida > Gentianales > Rubiaceae > Coffea > Coffea eugenioides. The sequence continues at coordinate 31,204,867 of NC_040038.1, forward strand.
TTTGCTGCTGGACTGGGATGCTATGAACATGTTTAGAATCTGTCTTGTTTGGGAACTTAGGGGGAGGAGCCATTAGTTTTCTTTCATGCGCATTTCTTTTGGTTCAGGTTTAATCTGCGCTGTTTTTTTTGAAATCTCGGGTCAAAATTTGGCCCATGTTCATACTACTTTGATTTGGTTGGAAGTCATGACAGAGGTTTGATATTTTGGGTTATGTTTTGATAAGCCACAAATCTGCTTCAGGAAAATTTCCCTAGTTGTTAAATCTGTTTTTGCACCAGAGCAAGGTTGCCGCGGCTACTTTGCTGTTTTCTTTCACTGTAACTATGCACTAGGCTTTGGTTTCTTCTAATTTATTGGTTAGTCTTGTGTAGAAAGAGGGGGGGAAGTGGAAGTTTGTTGCTGAGTTTGCACATTTAAATCTTAAATACTTGAATCCTGTTGGAAAACTTGGCTGGAACTTGGACAGTTCAAGTGCCGAACCAGTTCTTGTATGTTTGTTTTTCCAGAAATTTGCTGCTTGCGTGACCTTTTGCATGATTTTCTGATGTTTGAACATAAAGATTTTATGTTGGAAAGTGAGATGAATGTTTAATGACCGTGTGGTATCAGTGGTTTGATACTTCGAATTTTTGTTTGTTTGAGATAATAAATCAAAGAGCAAAATGTGGCTGGAATGTTGCAGAAAGTTTAAGAAATGGTTGAAACTTTGTTGCAGAAACATGGCCTTGTAGCAATTCGTATGCATGCATGGGAAAAATCTGAATATTACACTTTGGCCCCCCAAGTCCCCTCTTGACTCACTATGGCCCAAGTAATTGGAACATTTAATCAATTCGATCCCTCAAGCTTTTCCATGTTCCACAAAAGCCCAAGCATGTTCCAATTTCTTGCAAATGGGTTTTAGAATAATTGCAATCTGAATTGTTACTTGCCTTTTCCTTTGCCCTTGGACCTTTGAAGTCCCTAAAAGTGTTTGATTAGGTTTGAGTGCTTGGTTAGTGTTTGCAATTGAGTCCTTGGCAGCCTCAACTTTGCAATTCGATTGCTAGTTTGCTTTCATTTGTTTAGGTGGTACTCAATGCATGAATTCGTGAACTTTATGACCAAGTGAGCTTGTGTTTGCACATTTCTTTTAATTTTCCCAAATAAATTGGTACCTTGACCATTTCTTTTATTTTGGAGGGTAAATTAGTAAGTTCACCTCATTAGGGCGCCAATCGCAAGGGAGGTACACTCTATCCCTCATTTGCACTTCATTTGACCCTACGTGCTCCTACGTGTTATATGAATATGCATGTCTACTTCGCTTTCCTTATCTCCTTGCATGCATTTACTGGCTTTTACTTTTATTCAAGATAGGGCTCGGAGAGCCTCTGGTCCATTTCCCCTTCCCCTTTATGCTTTTATGGGGTATGTGTACACCTCTTGGCTTGTAATAGATAGGGCTCGGAGAGCATCTGGTCCATTTCCCCTTTCCCTTTATGCTTTCATGGGGTATGTGTACACCTCTTGGCTTGTAATAGATAGGGCTCGGAGAGCATCTGGTCCACTTCCCCTTCCCCCTGGTTGCTTGCTTTTGTTGTTACATGTTAAATTGCTTTAGTAGGCTCTTGCATCTAGTCGAGCATGCTAAGTGCTACGTGCTACGTGTTTACGAGCGTTTTGGCATGTCTACTTGCTTTCATAACCATGAATGAATGGAATGGATGAATGTACGTCACCACACTAGTCCAATGCTAGTTGTGGCTCATTAGGCCATCCCTTTTTGTTAGTGCATATTTGCATGTTCACTACATGTCATGCATTTTTCTTAGTTTTATCATGTGGCATGCTCCTCAAGCCCCTTTTCCCTCATTTTAGGATTCTTTGCATCTCATGCTAGTTAGGGTACATTTGCCTGAAGAGTCCCCTTAAATATGGGATATAGACGAGTGTGGCTTTCTCTAAGCCTTAGCACGCTTGTATCCTCTCTATAAAAGGGAAAATCAAGTCACGATTTAGGTCTCCTCGTACCCAATTTGCATGAATTCCCTAGGCTCATGCATTCTCAATCCACTCTATCATTACACTTTCACTTTTGTCTCATTTGCACACATGCACCTTTTATCACCTTCACTTGCACACGAACACTTTTTTTGCCTTCACTTGCACACGAACACTTTTTTTGCCTTCACTTGCACACGAACACTTTTTATCTTCGCTTGCACACGAGCATTTTATCTTCACTCGCACACGAGTACTCTCATCTACATTTGCACACCTTCACTCTTATCTTATTACTTTTATCATTTTTCTCACTTCACACAAGCTCACACTTTCACATAGCATGCATTCCACTCATTTTTCACGTCATTTAGGTTTAGGTGTGACCTCTCCAAAAGGATCATTATTGGGCTTCACAATTAATGTGATTGGCACCACTCAACCTTTGGAGAGAAATTTCCCCCAATCCCCCTAGGTCTAGGTTTTTGCATTCATATAGACATATCCAATACGCGATACATACCTTGGGTAGAAAAATTAGGAAAATTGGCTTAAGTCACGCAACTAGCCTTGGCTAGGTCGAAGGGGTGCCTTGGATTTCTGTCCTTGCCTTCCCCTTCGTCAAATGTGACCCCCGATCCCTCTTTTGGTTACGCAGACCCAAAAGTTCTCAAAAAGGGTTTATTTATTTTTATTCAAAAACAAAAACACTTTTTGGGTGACTTGGTACACCCTAACTCTATACCAAGTGGCGACTCCATTTTTGATACAAAAAAAACCCTTTTGAACTTCACTTGGCCAAATCGTCGCATTCTGAGTCCCATGGCCTTTTACTTTTCATTTTGCACACGTTCACACACTTCACACCACACACATCACATCACCATTCACATTCACACATTTATTTTTCGATTCAAAAAGTGGGGCGCGACAATAATATCTTTGGAACTAACTTTGAGCCTCAAGAGGTGAGTTTTAATGACTCATTTTTCACCCCTCTTGAGGAGTGCAGTGAAAGTATATGTTTTAAAGGTATTGCTGTCCAAGATACTCTCATGACATTTTCTTTGGTGAATTCTCAAGTGGTGCATATTCAAGGTAATATTTATGAAACACTTGGGATAGGTAAGTCAATTCCATTTCTCACATCATTAGATTATGTGGCTTTCGCGATAAAGCCACCTTTTAATGATCCACCACGGCCTAAAATGGTGGATTATTCGCTAACAAAGCCTCCTTGAAAAAATGAGGTGAAATAGTCAAGCTATTGACTTTAAAGAAGCGCTTATTGGGAGGCAACCCAATGTTTGTTTAAGTTTATGTTATTTTGGGGTGATTTTATGTTTAAAGTATGTGTTTGAGTTATTTTGTTATTTTTCATTTGTAGGTATTGGAAATGGAAGCAAAAGTGACCAAATGAGGTGAAAAAGGCGAAATTTGATCAAGGAACTCAACCCCTCAATTTGAGTAATTGTTGTTTTTGATTTGTTAGAAGGGGTTAAAATGCATATTTTGATCATTTTACATGTGCATGTATTGAGTATTTTAACAAACAAATGATCTATGATGCATTTTGAGTGTTGGGATACCAATGGTAATTTTTCAAAGTTGGCTTTCTGCAAAAATTTCGCAGAAGAAAACGCATTTGGGCTGAAAACGCGCCTTAGAATCGCGTTTTCCATAATCGCGTTTTCAATTCTGCGCCTATACTGAAGAAAACGCGCCTCAAAACGCGACAGGAAGTCGCGTTTTCTACCAAGTCGCGTTTTCCAGCCTGATCAAAAATTGAAAACGCGCCTTCAGAAACGCGATATGAAGTCGCGTTTTTAAGCATAGCCGCGTTTTCGATCCTGCAAGATATGTGAAGAAACGCGACTTCACAAAACGCGGCTTGGTGGCGCGTTTTTTGAGTCGCGTTTTCTGAGAAAAAAAAAATGCAGATTCCTTGATTCTCTTTTTCTTCTTTTCCTCATATATTTTCTTGTACCTTGAATTGCTTATTGTATATTTTATATAGGTACATCACCAAAACAAAGGTTTGAAATTACGGATCGCCGTTTTGTTTTATTAAGCCTTTGTTATCACTTTTGTTTCTTATTTTCTATGTTTCGATTATTATTACTAATGGTTATTCAATGGAACTTATGAAGCGTTGGAGTTACACGGACAATGGATTTTGAAGCTTCATATTCAATCATTACATAGGGGAGTATTACTTTCTTTATCTTGATTTTCCTTTTTACACATTGAGGACAATGTGTATGTTAAGTGTGGGGGGAGAATTGAGATTATATATATTGTATGTGATTGACTTATTAGTTGCAAATATTGGACTTGTGTTAAAATTTAAATTTTTTCTAACATCTTGTCCAAAATTGCAAACTTGCCTCAACAATTTTTAAATTTTTTTCGATTTTATCCAAGGGGTAACAAGTTCCATACCATTAGTAGTTCAAATTCCTTCTACATTTGAGATAAATATATATGATTTGGAAACTTCTTTTCTCATTTAACTTGGAAATGACTATTATGTGATTATAATTTTGCATTTGTAGGAAAATATATCTTGTGAAGTGGAGAAAATTATGCCTATATTTTTTTTGCATATTTGATGAAATTTCTTCTCTTTATTGGATTTTATAAGTTAAGTGATAAATATGGTCAATAAGTGCAATACTCTTCTCATGATTATTTTTTTTTAGAAAATTATTATTCTCTTTGCTATTAAAAAAAAATGATGAAAAATGAAAAAAATGAAGAAAAAGAGAAAAAAAACAAAAAACAAAAGAGAAAAGAAAATAAATAAAAATTCTTCTACTCCAATGATTCTTGTACTTAGTAACCGGATGTCTTCATCTAAAAATGTCGACTTTCGCGTAAAACGGTACTTGAATTAAGAGTATGCAAAGCAACTTGAGTATGTGAAGTGTTGAGTAACCGGTGATCTTCATCTAAAAATGTCGATCCTCGCGTAAAAAGATACTTTCACAACTTAAGTAATATTTAGCTACGTTATATGAATAAATATCTGTTTAAGTAGAATAAAAAGATGATCATGGGTTTAGAAAGCATATTATTGGCCATATGAGTTACTTGCGTATGAAATTGGTTAAGGATGAGGAATTGACTTGAATTTGTTATAATGGTGGTATAATTGGCTCTCCTTTACTTGATATTATGAGTACTTGAACTTAATTGAATAATTGCATAATGATTATTTACTTTGTTTTGAGGAAATGAAGTTGAAATGCTACATATGTTTATTTTCAAATTTTGATCATTGTTGGTTTGTATTTCTTATTGCTTGAGGACAAGCAATGGTTCAAGTGTGGGGGTATTTGACAAGAATATATTTTACGTATTTTTTAGTGTGTTTTATTAGTTAATTTTGGTTTGATTATTTAGTTTTATAACTAAAATAACTAAGGTTTTGGTAAAAAACTACATTTTATGTTAAAGTGGCTAAACATTGCATTTTATGGATTTTTATGGTAAAAACTTCATATTTTGTAGGTTTAATGATTCAATCATCAAATGAAGTGCATTGAGAAGATATTTGGATGATTGAAGATGGATTAAAGTGGGGAAAATAAAATATGAAGTGTAAAAGGAAGAAATGCAATTTGAGGACAAAAATCAAGAAAAGTCAGCTTTGACAACTCAGACACATTTTCGTATTTTGACTATATCAGGAGGTACAATGATCGGATCAAGGTGATCTTGGTACCATTTTGAAGCTAAGAGATATATCTACATTTGGTATGAAGACATCAAAGTCCAATTCAGCCGTTTTCTTGGTCAAAAGGTCGAAACACAGAAACTTATCTGGATGGTCGAAAGCTGAAGCACAGAATTGACCAGTCTATGGTATTTTGACCATATCTCCGTCCACCGATCTCCAAATTAGATGATTCTTGAAGCATTGGAACTCTAATTCAAAGGGCTACAACTTTTGTGTTTTGCACAAAAGCCAGTTCGGCCTTCATCATGGAGAAACATGCAGTTAAAGTGAGGTCAAAAGTAAAAACGTGTATGGCAGCCGAATTTCTGTAATTTGCTCAGCCATTTTTCTCATCTTCACACTACTTTCCAGCTAGAGTTGGAGAGAAAACGTAGGCTGCACATGCTTCAGAAGACATAAGGAAGAGATATAGCCAAGGTTCCAAGTCAAAAGCCATTATTTTTGACTCCCTTAACAAATTCAGATTTGGAGAATCATAGCAGAAATTTTTGACTGGTAAGGGAAGGACTTTTCATCAGCTTATATGCAGGACTTTGAGAATGATACGGGAGAAGCTTGAAGAGTGCAGAAATGTAGTTCTTCCATTTCCTTAGTGTAGGATAGTGTAGTAAGTGTAGTTCATCCATTCTTGTATAATGGCTAGATTAGGATGAAAATGGAGATGAAGAAAGAGAAGTTGAAGCTCAAGTGACATGGGTTATCTCTTCTCCAACTCTTTATCTTTTGTATTGGATTCTTAAATATAGTTAATATGCAAGTTCTGGAATTTATGTCTATTATGTGTTTCTAAAGTTTATGCCTTGGGTTTGGTTGAACTTTCTATAATTGTTAGTGTTTATTATTTGGTTATTTGATTGCTATGATTTGAGCAAGTTATTTAGCACTTTAGCTCTTGAAATCATGATTAATCTGGTACCATTAATTCTGATTATCTAAGGTGTTATTTCTGCAATGAAAAATTGAGATTTAACATTAGTTCAAGAAGTGCTAAACATAGGGAGTACACTCACGAAAGTAGAGGTGCACTATGTGGGTTTTTAGTGATTCATTTCATGTAATTTCACTGAAGAAATGAACTTGTAGCTAATTTCATAACCATGAGAATAGGTATGGATTAGTTATAAGTATAATTGATTCACTACGAAAGTAGGATTCAAATGCATAAGGAAATTACACCATAATTAGCCTAGATGTAGTACTCAATGATCCAAATATAGCACTTGCATGAGTAGTTAGGGATACCACAACCTAAGGAGCTTTTATTTGTTATTTTATATAATTTCAATAGGTTAAATTTGTTATAATTCATTGATAGTCTAAATAATAGAGAAGCTTTAGTAATACCGATAATTGTTCACTCTTCCCTGTGGGATCGACCCGATATATACCCTAAACTACTAGTTGATCTGTATACTTGCAGTGAACGGGTGTAATTCGGTTTTTTTAACTTGTACGTATGTAAAATACCCGTCAAGTTTTTGGCGCCGTTGCCGGGGAAGATTTGGCAATATCGGTGTGAAGAGCAACTTTATTAATTTAGACAATTTTTCTTATTTTTGTTGTTTTTGTTGTATCTTGTGTGTTTTATGTCATTTTTTTGAGTCAATTTTTATTATTATTATTTTTTTTTCTGTTTTAGTTTGTGTCTTGGAATCTATCCTTCTTAACTAATCTTACTTTTGAGATTGTTTAAAAGTAATTTTAGATAATGAGGAGGGTAGGTGAACTGGGAGGACAAAGCTTGAGAAATGAAAGATTGGCAATGGATGGTTACCTAGTGCAAAGCTCCTTCAACAGAGGTAACCAAGAAATTACTGAAGGTATGTCTTTTGAAGATGGTTTGAAGTGCTTAAAGGCAAAATTTGATGTTATGATGGACACAATTATGCATGAAATTGAGTAAGGGAGGAATGTTAATTATTTTAATTCTTATCATGTGATTTGTGACTTGTGTGGAGGTTATCATGCTACTAATACATGTATACAAGTACAAAATGTGGATTATTATGATGAATTAGAGCATTACAATCCTGGTTTTGATCAATATAGTGCTAATTGGAACAATTCTCCTGTGTATGGTTGGGATAATCAATGTACTTATAATAATTCCTCATATTTTTACGATTACCAACCTGAATGTGTCCAATATGAATCAAAACCATCTTGGGAGTTGGCAATTGAAATGGTAGCTAATGATTCTAAGTCATCTTGGGAGTTAGCTATAGAAAAATTAGCTAATGTGACTTCCGACCGTTTTAATAGGATTGAGAAAAGAATAGATGAATTAACTTCTCACTTTGGTAGAATACAAGATCAATTACATGTATTGTGTGAAGTTATTTCCTCTAAAAATTTGCAAAATGATCCTAGCATGAATGGTAGGAATGTTGTATGTGAAAATGGATTGCATTTGGATGAAAATGATGAATTTCAATTGTGTTTTAATGAGCAAATATCCATTTCACATGATAATATCTTTGGAACTAACTTTGAGCCTCAAGAGGTGAGTTTTAATGACTCATTTTTCACCCCTCTTGAGGAGTGCAGTGAAAGTATATGTTTTAAAGGTATTGCTGTCCAAGATACTCTCATGACATTTTCTTTGGTGAATTCTCAAGTGGTGCATATTCAAGGTAATATTTATGAAACACTTGGGATAGGTAAGTCAATTCCATTTCTCACATCATTAGATTATGTGGCTTTCGCGATAAAGCCACCTTTTAATGATCCACCACGGCCTAAAATGGTGGATTATTCGCTAACAAAGCCTCCTTGAAAAAATGAGGTGAAATAGTCAAGCTATTGACTTTAAAGAAGCGCTTATTGGGAGGCAACCCAATGTTTGTTTAAGTTTATGTTATTTTGGGGTGATTTTATGTTTAAAGTATGTGTTTGAGTTATTTTGTTATTTTTCATTTGTAGGTATTGGAAATGGAAGCAAAAGTGACCAAATGAGGTGAAAAAGGCGAAATTTGATCAAGGAACTCAACCCCTCAATTTGAGTAATTGTTGTTTTTGATTTGTTAGAAGGGGTTAAAATGCATATTTTGATCATTTTACATGTGCATGTATTGAGTATTTTAACAAACAAATGATCTATGATGCATTTTGAGTGTTGGGATACCAATGGTAATTTTTCAAAGTTGGTTTTCTGCAAAAATTTTTGCAGAAGAAAACGCATTTGGGCTGAAAACGCGCCTTAGAATCGCGTTTTCCATAATCGCGTTTTCAATTCTGCGCCTATACTGAAGAAAACGCGCCTTCAAAACGCGACAGGAAGTCGCGTTTTCTACCAAGTCGCGTTTTCCAGCCTGATCAAAAATTGAAAACGTGCCTTCAGAAACGCGACATGAAGTCGCGTTTTTAAGCATAGCCGCGTTTTCGATCCTGCAAGATATGTGAAGAAACGCGACTTCACAAAACGCGGCTTGGTGGCGCGTTTTGATGAGTCACGTTTTCTGAGCACAAAAAAAAAAAAAATGCAGTTTCCTTGATTCTCTTTTTCTTCTTTTCCTCATATATTTTCTTGTACCTTGAGTTGCTTATTGTATATTTTATATAGGTACATCACCAAAACAAAGGTTTGAAATTACGGATCGCCGTTTTGTTTTATTAAGCCTTTGTTATCACTTTTGTTTCTTATTTTCTATGTTTCGATTATTATTACTACTGGTTATTCAAAGGAACTTATGAAGCGTTGGAGTTACACGGACAATGGATTTTGAAGCTTCATATTCAATCATTACATAGGGGAGTATTACTTTCTTTATCTTGATTTTCCTTTTTACACATTGAGGACAATGTGTATGTTAAGTGTGGGGGGAGAATTGAGATTATATATATTGTATGTGATTGACTTATTAGTTGCAAATATTGGACTTGTGTTAAAATTTAAATTTTTTCTAACATCTTGTCCAAAATTGCAAACTTGCCTCAACAATTTTTAAATTTTTTTCGATTTTATCCAAGGGGTAACAAGTTCCATACCATTAGTAGTTCAAATTCCTTCTACATTTGAGATAAATATATATGATTTGGAAACTTCTTTTCTCATTTAACTTGGAAATGACTATTATGTGATTATAATTTTGCATTTGTAGGAAAATATATCTTGTGAAGTGGAGAAAATTATGCCTATATTTTTTTTGCATATTTGATGAAATTTCTTCTCTTTATTGGATTTTATAAGTTAAGTGATAAATATGGTCAATAAGTGCAATACTCTTCTCATGATTATTTTTTTAGAAAATTATTATTCTCTTTGCTATTAAAAAAAAATGATGAAAAATGAAAAAAATGAAGAAAAAGAGAAAAAAAACAAAAAACAAAAGAGAAAAGAAAATAAATAAAAATTCTTCTACTCCAATGATTCTTGTACTTAGTAACCGGATGTCTTCATCTAAAAATGTCGACTTTCGCGTAAAACGGTACTTGAATTAAGAGTATGCAAAGCAACTTGAGTATGTGAAGTGTTGAGTAACCGGTGATCTTCATCTAAAAATGTCGATCCTCGCGTAAAAAGATACTTTCACAACTTAAGTAATATTTAGCTACGTTATATGAATAAATATCTGTTTAAGTAGAATAAAAAGATGATCATGGGTTTAGAAAGCATATTATTGGCCATATGAGTTACTTGCGTATGAAATTGGTTAAGGATGAGGAATTGACTTGAATTTGTTATAATGGTGGTATAATTGGCTCTCCTTTACTTGATATTATGAGTACTTGAACTTAATTGAATAATTGCATAATGATTATTTACTTTGTTTTGAGGAAATGAAGTTGAAATGCTACATATGTTTATTTTCAAATTTTGATCATTGTTGGTTTGTATTTCTTATTGCTTGAGGACAAGCAATGGTTCAAGTGTGGGGTATTTGACAAGAATATATTTTACGTATTTTTTAGTGTGTTTTATTAGTTAATTTTGGTTTGATTATTTAGTTTTATAACTAAAATAACTAAGGTTTTGGTAAAAAACTACATTTTATGTTAAAGTGGCTAAACATTGCATTTTATGGATTTTTATGGTAAAAACTTCATATTTTGTAGGTTTAATGATTCAATCATCAAATGAAGTGCATTGAGAAGATATTTGGATGATTGAAGATGAATTAAAGTGGGGAAAATAAAATATGAAGTGTAAAAGGAAGAAATGCAATTTGAGGACAAAAATCAAGAAAAGTCAGCTTTGACAACTCAGACACATTTTCGTATTTTGACTATATCAGGAGGTACAATGATCGGATCAAGGTGATCTTGGTACCATTTTGAAGCTAAGAGATATATCTACATTTGGTATGAAGACATCAAAGTCCAATTCAGCCGTTTTCTTGGTCAAAAGGTCGAAACACAGAAACTTATCTGGATGGTCGAAAGCTGAAGCCCAGAATTGACCAGTCTATGGTATTTTGACCATATCTCCGTCCACCGATCTCCAAATTAGATGATTCTTGAAGCATTGGAACTCTAATTCAAAGGGCTACAACTTTTGTGTTTTGCACAAAAGCCAGTTCGGCCTTCATCATGGAGAAAAATGCAGTTAAAGTTGAGGTCAAAGGTAAAAACGTGTATGGCAGCCGAATTTCTGTAATTTGCTCAGCATTTTTCTCATCTTCACACTACTTTCCAGCTAGAGTTGGAGAGAAAACGTAGGCTGCACATGCTTCAGAAGACATAAGGAAGAGATATAGCCAAGGTTCAAGTCAAAAGCCATTATTTTTGACTCCCTTAACAAATTCAGATTTGGAGAATCATAGCAGAAATTTTTGACTGGTAAGGGAAGGACTTTTCATCAGCTTATATGCAGGACTTTGAGAATGATACGGGAAGAAGCTTGAAGAGTGCAGAAATGTAGTTCTTCCATTTCCTTAGTGTAGGATAGTGTAGTAAGTGTAGTTCATCCATTTCTTGTATAATGGCTAGATAGGATGAAAATGGAGATGAAGAAAGAGAAGTTGAACTCAAGTGACATGGGTTATCTCTTCTCCAACTCTTTATCTTTTGTATTGGATTCTTAAATATAGTTAATATGCAAGTTCTGGAATTTATGTCTATTATGTGTTTCTAAAGTTTTATGCCTTGGGTTTGGTTGAACTTTCTATAATTGTTAGTGTTTATTATTTTGTTATTTGATTGCTATGATTTGAGCAAGTTATTTAGCACTTTAGCTCTTGAAATCATGATTAATCTGGTACCATTGATTCTGATTATCTAAGGTGTTATTTCTGCAATGAAAATTGAGATTTAACATTAGTTCAAGAAGTGCTAAACATAGGGAGTACACTCACGAAAGTAGAGGTGCACCTATGTGGTTTTTAGTGATTCATTTCATGTAATTTCACTGAAGAAATGAACTTGTAGCTAATTTCATAACCATGAGAATAGGTATGGATTAGTTATAAGTATAATTGATTCACTACGAAAGTAGGATTCAAATGCATAAGGAAATTACACCATAATTAGCCTAGATGTAGTACTCAATGATCCAAATATAGCACTTGCATGAGTAGTTAGGGATACCACAACCTAAGGAGCTTTTATTTGTTATTTTATATAATTTCAATAGGTTAAATTTGTTATAATTCATTGATAGTCTAAATAATAGAGAAGCTTTAGTAATACCGATAATTGTTCACTCTTCCCTGTGGGATCGACCCGATATATACCCTAAACTACTAGTTGATCTGTATACTTGCAGTGAACGGGTGTAATTCGGTTTTTTAACTTGTACGTATGTAAAATACCCATCACCAACCTTAGAATTTTGGTTAAACTACCATTTGCAGCCAAAGAATTTACCATCAGAAATTTATAGAACAAACCGAGAGCTTGAGGAATTGAAATTGAATATGGGTCAGCCAACTATCTACTACACTAAACGGTGGAAAGGAAATGAGTAGAGTTTTGGCTGCTGACTTGGGGCGGTGAATAACTCTCATTTGGACAGCTGTTGGAATGAACTTGCTACCAAAAGTTGCTGAGTAAGCAGTGGCCGTACGAGGGAAATCTTGGAATAACCATCCACCGAATGGAGAAATAATTGAGTGATCAGCCGAGTGAAGGAGTACACTTTACTTCTCTTTATATCAACCAAACCTTAAAGAGCAAGACCGAGAGAAACTAAGACCTACTTCTCTCATCTCAGTACACAATCAAAAGGGAGAAAAGGAAGCATTTCTGATTTCCTCTTGCTTCCAGTGCAACCGAGAGAGTGAGGAGGAGAGAGTTGGACAGTGTTAGTTGCATTCTTCCAGCTTGTGACCTTAGAATCGTGAGCCAAGAGTGAGTACAAAGATGTGAAACCAGTTTGCAATTCACATACCAACTGCATCAGTGAGGGAAAGGAGTAGAGCTGGTGCAAAAGTTAGAAGGACCGAAGCTAGGAGCAGGAACATTTGCAACTATTAAAACTTAACGGATAAAGGTAAGAATCTTGTAACCGCCCTTTCAATTCTGGAATATAACTGAATATATGGGCTGCATGTTAGTTTTTAGCAAGGAATAATAAGTTTTAACCGAGGAGAAATCTGATAAAGGAGTAAAATTGAAATTGGACTGAATCTGTTGGAACCGAGAGATAGTTAATGGAAATTGCAGCTGGTTATCAGTGGGAAAAATGGAGGAATATTATAGGAAGTGCATGAAAATGTTTATTGCTAGCATTAAGTGAAGTTTAGCTATGGAAACCTGTGAAAGTTGAAACCTTGAGTGGAAAATAAAGAAGGAAACTTGCTGGAATTTTTCCAGCTTCCTCCGAGAGGAGAAATGAAGAATTTTCTAGTTGTCCTCATGAATTTTTGGCATTGAATTTCTATATTAAGCTGTAATATATTGTATAATAGCTTGGTCTGAACATGTATGTGAGATTGGGTATAAAATGAAGAGATTATTAGAGAATTTTCTTGTTCTAAGAGCTATTGGCTGCTAAAGCCTTTCTACTATGGCCGAGAGAGGGAAACAAAGCTTTGTTTAATATTAACTTCGAATCTCTGGCTGAAAATATTATCTTGCAGCTTAAAATACTCTGTGATATGATAATCATTTCTTGCTTGTTGTGTTGGAGTTAAAACAGAAGAAAATGTGAATAAAAGACCGTATTTTAATCTGTCATATGGCTGAAAGTTATAGTTTAGCAGACCACAGAATTATTTTGAGGTTCATGGTGGGATTACCTGCTGAAATGGTGTGTTAACTGCTATAGTTCAAGTTGGTCAGATTATATGTTGAGTGTTTAAACAAGTAGAAGATGGAACTTTGGGGAAAATTTTGAAGTGGCGTTGCTGGAAAATTCGTTTAAAGCTGGAAAATTCTGTTCAAGGTTACTGCATGTTACTCGTTGATGAAAAGCTGCAACTTTTTGGTCTTTCTTCTTCTAAATCTGTTAGATTGTGTTTTCATGCATCACATATGATCCCTAGTTTGCATATTTTGGCACGTAAGCAACATTTGACATGAATTCAAGGAGAGTAAGTGTAAGAAAGTGAGGAAAACCGTGTTGATGAACCTGTGTTCATTCTGCTTGAAGCCGACAGAGTGGAGTGTACAATTTGCAGCTTTGTCTTTTGAAAATTTCGCTAGTTTGGGTAGGAAATTACTTCACATACGAGTTGTCATTCTAATATAGTCATACATGTGGTAGCTGAGAAGTGATCAGCAAGAAAAGTTCGACTTGCGCGCAGTATCAAAGTTGGAATTTCTACACTCCAGCAAACGAGAGGAAAAGCTGCAGTTTTGGTTCTTTACTCCAAGAATTTTGCTAGATTATAACTGAAATCCATGCGTTGTGCCTTGCCCAATGTTTCTAGAGTGATGCATGTAAGATTTAGAGCTGGTTTTGTTACTTCATAGCTGGTTACTTGCTAGAAGTTTGGTTTTCCAGACTTGTATCAGAATTTTTAGTAACTTAGTCTAAACATCTTACAAGATTTTAAACTTGGAATATATGTATATTTCTTTGGTTTAAATTAATAAAGTTGATAAGTTTTGGATTTATTATATCTTGTTTTATAAGCTCAACTTGACTTAGTAGTTTAAATCATACAGTAACAAATGATAAGCGATAATATACGAATGGTATCTTAAAGTCAAACTTGATTTTAATAGTTCAAATAATAGGATAATAAATGATAAGCGAACCTTTACAAATTGTCTACTTATTTTAGAATTATAAACTTGTGTCAGGGAGTAGCAGTGAGCCAAGAAACAAACTCGAGGTTCAAGAGTGATTTATTTGGGAACTTGGTGAGTGTTTTCCGAATTTATATGTTAAACTGCTTATGTGTACCTAAGTGCAATTATATGGCAAATGTGCTTATTATGAAATATTGCTGAGTGATTCATTGTGAAGTGTTTTCAATTGTCCCTCGTCTTCTAAGTCGAGGGTGTCCTTTATCGCACTCGGCTTAGATGAGCTTGAAGGTTGATAATTGATCAAGTGATATTGTAAGTGTGCATGACTGTAAGTCGTGTGTGTACTTTATCACACTGGCTGAACTGGGCCCCAAAACCCTCTGTTCAACGGACTATTCGAGCCAGCAAAGAGCTTGGTCGGGTAGGACGGTAGCATTGGATAAGTGTTTCGGTATGCTCGAGTATTACCGCGGAATAGCAGATTACTGATATTGATATGGTCATCCAAGTGAGGGAAGTGTTTATTGTTTTGGAGGTTATAAGGAGGAGTTCGGCGGAGTGTGTAGTGCATTGAAGTGGCTCTAATGCGAGCACTGTATCCTTTTAAAACTGATTGTTCAGTGAAGTGTTTCCTCAATTACTGAATGAAAGTTATTGTACAATGAAATGTGCACTACTTGCTTAATTGTACTGATTTAAGTGCTTATTGATTGTTGCTTGCATGGAAACCTCACGGGCGTAAACTCATCCCTTTAGTTTTGTTTTCCTTACAAGAGTTAGAGATTGAAGAGTGATTGGATTGAATTAGGAAGTGATTTTAGGAAGATCCATCACTATGTGTATATATTGTAGTCAGGGTTTCTTTTGTATCTTGAGATAGTTGAAACTTTTACCTTGAATTTAGTGTAATATTAAGAATGGATGTTTAGAACGTGTATTTTGTTTTTTTTAGTGGACAAATCTATGTTTCAAGCTGATTGAAGTCGTGTTTAAGAGTAAATGTTCAGTTGTTCAATGATAATGTTATCTCTGAAGTTAATATAAGTGAGTGAGTACTAAAGAAAGCCAGGCAGGCAATCAGCTAACTTCTAGGGTATGCCCTAGGAGGAAGTGGGGTCGTCACAGATTGCCTTATACATAAGTGTATTAGAATATTTTAAATGCATGCATGATTCACATTCATGGAATTTAATAAGAATTAGACAAGAAATTAGTGGAGTAATAGTGAGATGAAATGAAAGTTCAAGGTTTAAAATTTTATTTGTTCATGCATTTGACACTTGGCTTGAGTTGGACATTTGTCCAACTACTAAACCAAGCTAACACCACCTTATTTGACCCTTGACATGCAAAACAATTCTTGACCGAGGGAGAGAGAGAGAAAACATTTCTAGTTCCTTAATCTTCCAGCCAGCAATCGAGAGAGAGTGAGGGAGAGAGTTAAACCATTTCCTCTTACCACTTCAAAACAAGAAAGAGAGTTGAGAGTGAAGAAGAGATTGTAGTTTCTTGGTGTCCAAACCAGCTACACTGAGGGAAAAACATTGGAGCATTTGCCTTTGAGAAACCGAGGGAGAAGGAAAGAAAACAGTCTGCAAATTCCAGCTTTTGTTGTGAGGAAACAAGAGGTAAAACCTGATGAAAAACGTGGGGGAAAACTCTGCTTAAAAACTGTTTACCTGCTGGAAGTTTTCTGTGTTGGCCGAGAGGAAAAAAGCTTGAGTTTCACAACTTTTCATTTGAAATTTTGGAAGAAATTTTACTAGGAATGCATGATATATGTTTTGTCTCTTGTCTTATATAAGATATTTATCTTTGATACTAGTGAAACGTTGGTAAACTTGGCTGAAAATGTTGAAGGAACTTGCTGGAAATCTATTGAGATGGCCGAGAGAGAGAGGAAGAATTTTTCTAGTTTTCCGCTATGAATTGTGGCTGCAAATTTTCATATTGTGATTCAATACACCTTATAGCACCTTAATCTTAACATGCATGTTGGATTTGAGTGTAAAATGAAGAATTTTATTGGAGAAAAATTTGTTTTCAAACTGTTTACTTGTTGGAATTTTTCTAGCTTCAGCCAAGAGAAAAGAGGGGTTGGTTTCCCAAACTTGTATCCAATTTTTTGGAATTTGGCTTGAAGAATTCTTGTTATGTGCTTATTCTTTGTTGTATATGTCTTATCTTGTGTTTCACTTTTGGTTCTAATGAAAGTTGGTTGTATTAAGAGAGAAAAATTAAGGAACATTGCTGAAAATTTTAAAGAGGGTCGAGGAGAGGGAGAGCTGAGAATTTTCAGCTTTAACTCCATAACTTTAGTTGTTAATAAGTATATCTTTGTTTCATATACCTCTTAATATCTAAAACTTGGCATGCATGTGGTAATTTACTTGATTTAAGCAAGGAATTTGGGTGAGTTTACAAGAAAATGAGGAATGCAATTCCTGAAGTTTTATTTCATAAATTTGCCCGAACTTGAGCTGGTTCTGTGTGCAGCTTGTAGCTGTAAAATTTTAAGGTTTTTGATAAATTGTTGCTATTGGGCTTGGGTTTTATCCCACCAACCATTGTTTTTATTGGATTTGAGTTTTATCCCACCAACCGTCAACAGTTGCTTCCCACCTGTTTTACTAGATGTATGTTGGTTGCATGATTGAACACCCTTGAAAATTAAAAGTGGGATTGTTGTCTGAGAATTTGGGAAAGGTGAGCTAGTTGCTTCGCCGAAACGTGGCTATAGTTTAAAACCTTTTTGGAATTGTGATTGGAGGCAAGGAAAATCGCATGTATGTAGATCTTTTCTTAAGAGTTTTACTAAGTGAATATTTAAAGAATTACAGTAATTATAAATTGTCTCAGGAGGTAATAGGGTGTAAGAAGGGAACTCCCAAACCGAGGTGTAAATTGTTCTCTTAGAGTGAGTGTTATATATTTGTTTGTAATGATTAAATACATGATGAACATAAATGTTTTGTGTTTAGTTGACCAATACTTGTTGGATTATTGATGTTTGAATTGTTTAGAGTGAAATTTGTCAATTGCTACTGTTTTACTGAAAGGCGAGTGCATATTTTATCGCACTTGACCTAGGTGAATTTTGGAAATGATAAATGCCTAATTGTTAATGTAAGTGTGCATGAATGTAAGCCGAATGTGTACTTTATCATATCGATCGAATTGGGCCCCAAACCCTACCGTTGGATAGTGTATTCGAGTCGGTAACGGGCTTGGTCGAGTAGGCTGGAAGACGTTGAGCACTGAAATGTTTGGTAGAGTCGAGTATTACCCCCTTAATGAGGCACCTATTGGAGTGACGAAGTGACTAATGATTGAAGGGGATTGTTTACTATTTTGAAGGATATAAGGAGGAGATTGGCGGAATGTGAAGTGAATTGTAGGAAGTTGTGTAATGAATTACTGAACGGAGTTAAGTGCTACGTCTGGAAACAGACGAGAGCCACTTCTAGAGTCTTTATCGGTACCGTATCTTTTGATATTGATTGTGCTATTTGTTAAGAATTGTTTCATGAATTATTCTATTATTAATTGGTTTGTTATTCCTGTTATATTATTGAAAGTGTGAAATGTTGTGCTTAAGGTTACTTATTTTCTTAGAACCTCATTAGGTGTAAATTCACCTATTAGTTTGTTTTCCTTAATAGGCGTTGAAATGTGAAACCGAGGAATAGTGAGTTTGAGAGTAGAAGTCTTTGATACGGTATTGAACTAGCATTGGAGCACTTGGAATTCATTTGGATCAAGTCAAGTCATTTTCTTTAGTTTATGTTAGTTATGCAGTGTGTTCCCATTCTTTTGTGTCTCGTAAGTTTTTTCCAGCATTTAGTTTCACACTTGAGTCATTGGTTTATTTAAATAAATTGGCTAAGGTCATATTGACCATAATAAGCCATGTTGGCTGAATAAAGAATTATTTTTTTTTGAGTTCTAGTTTGATTAGGAGTGGGTCATGTAAAAGGCAATAAATAAGCTTTAGTTTTAACGTTTTTGGGAGTGGTGGATAGTATTTGAGAAAATTTCCAGATTTCACTTCTTTGTGTGAAACATTCTCTAAGGCTTGTGAAAACCATTATTGAGTATCATAGAGTTGACTTTAGCTGATCGCTCACTTATCAATCAAGCAACATACTTGATTGTGGCGTCGTTCTACACTATTCGA
The DNA here is from genome assembly GCF_003713205.1 of Coffea eugenioides. Taxonomy (NCBI): domain Eukaryota; kingdom Viridiplantae; phylum Streptophyta; class Magnoliopsida; order Gentianales; family Rubiaceae; genus Coffea; species Coffea eugenioides. Next base: position 31,223,907 of record NC_040038.1, read on the forward strand.
ATCGTTCTTGTGATGTCCAAATTGGGAGTCGGATCTGCCAAATCCAAACTTTGATACCTTTCTGAAGATCGTGGGCTTGTGGGGCAATTCTAGTCTCGTCAAGGGTCTAGAAATCGTATCAGTTGGTAATCAGAGCATAGGTTCAAGGTATTAAGTTACATCCCCTTGTTTCGTGTTTGTTTCGTTTCTTGTTTGTGTCAATTTTTCTATTGTTTCATCGTGATTTGTGTCCAATTTTGGTGTCAATTGGTAGTGGTTGTTCGTTTCTTTGTCCAGAAACAACACATTAAAAAAATTACAGCTGCTAGGGTTTAGTGATCATCACGGTTCTAGTTGTTTATAGCATCGTTCTTAGTAGCAATCTGCCGTACTCTTGTTGTTGCTTGTTTCTTTGTGTTTATGTTAATACATATTGTTTCTTGGTTGTGTCATTGCTCAAAATCAACAAAAAGAAGAAAAGTTCCAGCTGCTAGGGTTTCTTTGCTTCCTTGAGTTGTTTATTTTTTTTATTTGTTTCCTGTTATAATCTATCCAGATTTTTGTTCGTTTGTTGCGTTGTTTGGTTTTTGTTCCAATATGTCTGCAAATTCCAATCACTAGTATCTTCTGATGGTTGTGCAAATTGTACATCATTCTTGTTGACCATTCATGTCCTTTTTGTTAGTAAAACATCCCAGCAAAATTCTGGAAAAAAAAATTCTACCCACTAGGTGTTCATCTAGTCACAACCAAAGTAGAGTTCGTATTCTTGATTCTATCCACATTAGTTGTAGTTGGTTGCATGCGTCCCTTATTTCCAGCATAATATATCACTGTTGCGTTGTGATTTCATTGAAGTTTGAGTCAAGAAAACTACACACCAGTCATTAGTTCTTAGACAAAATTTCTGGTCGTGATTATTTTGGATGAAACCAAACTTGTTCTAGGAAATTCTTGATTGTTTTGTGTTGAGTTGGGAAGAAATTGGACTGATTGTGCTAAAGTTTCATGGTACCAACATCAAAACTTTAGAATTCTTGATAGTTTGAAGGCACAATCTTGGATTTTCTTGAGTCTTAGTCTGATTTCAAAGTTGGAGTGAGAACCTGAAGTTTGTTTTGCTCAAACCTGAGAAACCGTGGACTGATTTGGGGAATTCACTTCGACCTTTCTTCATTCTTGAATTTTGGAGCATCTTCATACATTCTTTTGCGAAAATTCCAGAAATTTCTAGGAATTTGGGGGCTGAAACCTATTCGAACAACATCTGCAATTTTCCAGCCGCTAAAACTAGCTTTACCCTGCTCATCCTTGGCTGCAATTCTTGATTCAAACTTGAACCACAAACCAATTGTTCCAGCCATGAGAATTAGTTCATTTAATGCTAGAAATCACACCTGATTCGTGCTTTGATAGGTGTTCATACAGCTAAATAGGAAACAACCAAGAACTGCAGTAGCTAAAAAAAATCCAAATCGAACTTCGATTACTAATTAGTTGAATCCGAAACTTGTTTGAACCATTCCTGTTTATTTATGATAAGAATATATTTTACGTATTTTTAGTGTATTTTATTTGTTAGTTTTGGTGTGTTTTATTTAGTTTTATAAATAATTAACAAAGATTCTAGTGAAAAAATGCATTTTAAGGTTTAAAATGTAAAAATTACATTTTTATGGATTTTTATGGTAAAAATTTCATATTTTGTAGGTTTAATGATTCAATCATCAAATGGAGATTATTGAGAAGATATTTGGATGATTGATGATGATTTAAAGTGATGAAAATAAAATATGAAGCGTAAAAGGAGAAATGCAATTTGAGGACAAAAGAATCAAACAAAAGTCAACTTTGGCATCTGTTGGTATTTTGGCTATATCTTGGGCTACATACATTGGATTGAGATGATCTTTATACCATTGTGAAGCTAATAGACGTATCTACATTTGGTATGAAGATATCAAAGTCCAATTCAGCCATTTTCATAGTCCAAAAGTTGAAATACCGAAATTCAACTCAGCTGTCCAAAGTTGAAAAGAGAGCTCTGACCAGGCTTTGGTATTTTGGTCATATCTCGGTCTAGAGAGCTCAAAATTGGATGATTCTTAAGGCATTGGAAAGCTAACTCAAAGGGCTATAACTTTTATGTTATGCACAAGAGTTAGTTCGGCCTTTATTATTGCAGAAATGGCATCTGAAGCATGCAGAACTCAAAATGCGGCTGTTCAATACGCGATTTCTAGTCGCGTATTCGCTTCTGAACGCTGCAAATTACTGATCAACTTGTCCTGCATTCACATAACATTTTCAACTCAATTCCAGCCAGAAATTCCAGCTGTATCTGATCAAGAAGAAGCTGGAAAGTTGGAAATACAACTCAAAAGGTTTCAAGAGTAAAAAATGACAACTAAAAACAACTCATTTGGCTCTTGAATTCTTCTATAAATAACAGCCTTGGAGAACCATTTTTATAACTTTGGAAGGCTAGAGAAACTCCACAAAATTGTAGTCTTCAGTCTTCACTAGTTTTTCTTAGTTCATTAGCATAGAGCAGTTAGTGTAGTTTATTCATCTTGTATTTGTAGTTAGATTTGGATGAAGATTGAGGAGCAAAGATGAAGAGGTTGATCTCATGTAACAAGAGTGATATCTCTTCTATTACTTTCTCTCTTGTATTGGATTTCATGTTTAATTATAATACAAGTTGGCTTTGTGTTTTTATTATGTTTAGTTAAAGTTTATGCCTAGAGTTATGGTTGAACTTGCTATATTTTTTTTGTGATGTTTACTTGGCTACTTGGTGATATTATTTTGAGCAAGTTATTTATCACTTTTGGTTATCTAATCATGATTAACTGGCCATTAATTATGATAATCTTAAGGTGTTAAGTTTGCAATGAAAATTGGAATTTAACACTAGTTTAAAGAAGTGATAAGCCTAGGGAGTACACTTACGAGGGTAGAGGTGCACCTATGTGGCTTTAGTGACTTGTTTCATGTAATTTCATAGAAGAAATGAGTTTGTAATTAATATCATAATGCCGAGAGTAGGTATGGTTTAGCTACAATTATAGTTGATTCACTACGGGAGTAGGTTTCACATACATTAGGAAATTACGCCATAACTAGCCAAGATAATAACATTCACTTAACTAGTATTCTCATTTGCAAGAGTAGTAAGAAATTCCATATCTCTAGGAGCTTTCTAGTGTTATTTTCATAAATTTTATATTTGTGGTAGTCTAAATAATAAAGGAGTTTGAAAACATCAGTAATTGCAATCTTCCCTGTGGGATCGACCCTTAATACCCTATACTCGCTCACGATTCGTATACTTGCGATAAATCGCGTGTGGGGTATTTAAGAGTTTATAAATGTAAAACTTGATTGGGATGAGTTTAATATTATATGTATACCCCGCGCACGTCAATTTAAACCATTAAACCAGCCTTGGAAAACCTTATTCCATTGGGCAAAGGGGATTGAACCAAACTTGTTTCTAGATATCACAATCCAAATAAATTTCTAGATTGCACAACCAGTCACGAATAGTCAAGAGTTAGGATCGAGTCACTTCGTTTCCGATTGCCTTGCCTCGAGTCTTTAGCCTTTCTTTTGTATCATTAATTAGCTTTCTTTTCTAGTAGTTCCAGCCATAAAATTCATCCTTAGAAGTCCAAAAATCATGTCCAAATTTCCAATGATTTAGGTCCTAAAGTTCGACCAAAATTTCCAGATTTTCAACTAATCTTGTGTCGCTACTTTGCTAGTTGTTTGAGTTGTTAATTAACAGTTTAATTCTAGTAATTTTTAGTTCAACATACCTCTTCAAAGTTCCAGTTTGTTTCATGTCTTCCATAGTACATTTAGGTATGATTTTTTGTCCATTTTGTTCCTTCAATTCAGCTTGATGTAATTGTCTCTTTGGTTCTTTCATCGCTGCAATTTTATTGTTGTTTGAATAAGTCAATTGGTAACTTGTGAGAAAGCTCTAAATTATTCAATAGGGGCAATTAGCAGGCTTGAGAACTTGTTTTTGTGAGCTTATTAGAGGGAATAGACACTTGAGTGATATATGAGGGTGAGTGAAACACATGAGGGAGTGCTGTGAGGATCTATCGTTGTGTTTTACTAACCTTTTTGCAGGTCACTAACAAAATGTCTAAGGAAAAAGGAAATTCACCATTTGACCATATCCGTTTCATGGAGGCTATGACTGCTCAAATGTGAAGGTTGATGAGGGAGGAGCTAGAACCTATTCAAGAGTGGATGGACCGAATAGAAAAATCTCATACTTCGACAAAATCCAGTCGTCATAGACTTACTCTCTCGGAGTCGGGTAATTCTAATGAGGAAGAAGAGGGGTTTGAGAGGCATTCTAAAGCTGACCTGCGTAACCCTAAGCGTGGAGATGATGTCATTAAGGATGTGAAACTCAAAATTCCTACATTCCAAGGGAAATCTGATCCCAAAACTTATTTGGAGTGGGAGAGGAAGATCGAGATGGTTTTTGAATGTCATAGTTACACGGAGGAGCAGAAAGTAAAACTTGCAGCCGTGGCGTTCAATGACTATGCATCGGTATGGTGGGATCAACTACGCCTTAGTCATAGAAGGAATCGTGAGAGGACTGTAGAGACTTGGGAGGAGTTACGAAGATTGATGAGAAAGAGATTTATGCCTAACTATTATCATCGGGAATTGCACGATCGATTACAAGCTCTTACTCAAGGCAATATCTCCGTAGAAGATTATTTCAAGGAGATGGAGACGGCCATGATAAGAGCTGATGTGCAAGATAATTTAGAAGCAATCATGGCGAGCTTTTTGCGTGGATTAAAACCAAAAATAGTTAAGGTAGTTGAGTTCCAACTTTACGTAGACATTAGTGAGATGTTGGATAAGGCTGTCAATGTGAAAAGGCATCTCAAGAGGAGGGGTAGTTGTGACGCCCCGAAAAAAAAAGAGTTTGAGAACCCGGAAATTTTCTAATTTTCTAGGGTTTATTTTATTTAATCGCCCGCCTTTTCTTCATTTTCTTTATTAGAAAAATTCCCCAGATAAAGTTTATGAGCAAAAATAGTTTTTAGATGATTTTTCTAGTATCGGTTAGATTTTGAGAAAATAAGAACGTATATCGGGCGTGGGACCCACTAGTGCGAAAAGTTCGGAAAAATTCGGCCAATAAGGTTAAGTTTCGGATACTGTGTGAAATTTATCGGGTGTTAAGAGATAAGTAGAGAGTGAAATTTGATTGATGTGAGAGGAAAAAGAAAGATAAGAATGCATTTAAGAGGTGACAAGTGTCACTCTCTTATTGGTTATACTTTATGATTTACTATTCATGTTTTTGACTTTTGACCAAAATGGTTAAATATCTTAAAAATTGCACAAAAATTACCATTTCTTACCTCCTCCATAGCCGGCCCTCTCTCTTGCCAAGAAGGAAGAAAACTTCTTCAAACTTCAAGCTTTCAACTAGCTCAAATCATCCAAACCAATTGCCTAAACTAGTTTCTACTCCATACAACCTTTCCATTTGGTGTTAGTGGTGAGTTTGGTGAAGTTTTTGGAAGAGCTAAGGTGGTCTACAACTCCTCTTCTCTTGTATACTAGGTAAGTGATGATTGAACATACTCCTACACCTAATGATGCTTAAGTTATGCTTAGTAGTGGCTAAAGTGATGATATTTGTGATTTATTTCTTGATTTGAAGTGATTTGGTGAAGTTTTTATATTTTTGAGGAATTTTCTGGTTTAATATGAATGTGATGTTGTGGTCATCTATGATGGTTAATAATGAGGGGGAATGACTCTAGTAGGTGTGAATTAGTGATAATTGCAACCAATTTTGGGTTTGGATTGAATTCTGGAAAATTAGGGTTCTTGGTTCTTCATTCTGTCCGAAATCTTTGGTCCAAGATAGAGGCCGAATTGGCCTTGGCTCAAAACATGAAAGTTGTAGGTATTGATGTGTTTGAGGTGCCTATAAAATGTCAGGTCATTTGGAGCAGTGTAGAGTGAGATATGTCGATTTTACTGTTGCTGTTCTGGGTTGATCAGAATGTACGAACTGCGTCTGAAATGGGTTGTTTTGACTGGAATTGCTTCGGATTTGGTTGTTGAGGTCTTCTGATGAAATGTAGCTTGATGCCCTAGCTACCATATTCCTTTGGAATTTCTGCATTCGGACCTGTATAGACTGAGTTAGACTGATTACAGCATAGTGTAATTTGTAAACCTGCAATTACGGTTTTGGTTTGGTATTCTGCATATTTGACCTAGTTGTGCTGGGATTTGGACTGAGTGGCCTTCTACATTGTTGTAGCCCTGGTTCTTAGCTTCGAAATGGTGGGTCTTACACCCTAATCCGATAATCGTAGTGCAATTTGTGCCATTACCGCAAAATGACGTCAAAACTATTTTTCTGGTTTGAGCTAAACTTTCATTTCCGGACTTTTCCCTAGCTTGACTTGTACTAGTACTACTTGGAGCTTGCTGAATGGCTATTGGATGAACTTGTTGTTGTGTGTGTACCTTTGGGACTGGTTGAGGATATAATGAAGCCATGATGGCTGGAAAAGTAAGCAAATTCAGGGGAAGTGCTGTCCGAACTTTGAAGGGATTTGTTTGCATTGAGTTTGTGATCTAAGACTTGGATTTGAGCAAGGCAATGTTATATGCTGGATGATTTCTGAGCCGTGGAGGTGAGTGACCTCAAACTGTTTCAAATTTACTTTTGAACCGCTTTCCTGCATTATCTACTTTTGAACTGTTTTCAAAGTTACTTTTGGAACTGTTTTCTTACATATCATGCGTGCTTGCATATTAGTGTCTTCTTATTATCGATTTTGCTTTCAATGATTGTTAAAACGAGTTTTCTAGGCGAGTGTGTACTTTATCGCACTCGACCTTAATAAATATGAAATTTTCAATGATTAGTGATTAAATGCTACTTGCGCATAAATGTAAGCCTTTTGGGCTGAACTGGCCATTGCCCCTTGTTACCGGTCGTCTCGAGCCAGAAACGGACTCGGTCGGGCGACTAGGAACTTGGGTGAACGTTTCGGTATACTCGAGTATTACCTTGTAGGTTGGTGGAGCCTGGCCAAAAGCCAGGGACGGGGTGAATGAATGCACGAATGAAACCAAATGAAATGAAAGGACAGGAGAACGAATGTATCCTTTTCATGAATGTTACTATCGCTTTCCATTGTAAATGTTTCGTGAATTATTGAAACTCCATATTGAAATGACATCATTGAAATGAACTATTGTTAAACAGATTTGATTACTGATTTTACTGGTTACTCGCTGAGCTTCTAGCTCACCCCAAAATGTTTTATTCCCCTCCACAGGGCTCAAGGCGAAGGAAGGGCTTGTAGTGTTTAATCCTGGATTATCTCATGTATGGATTGAATTTGGATTTCCTTTTGTGTAATCATTCATATCGGGATTGTATTGAACATTTAGAATTGATTGGATGTGTAATAGTCTAGTTTTGGACTTCCTCCTGTATACTAAATGTGTTCAAGGATCAGAGTGGAGCTGCGGAAGCGTGGACGCTTCGCTTTTGATATGTAAAGTTTGGGAACCTTTGATGTATATTTGATATATATATCTTGAAATTCAATTGAGGATTGTAGTGAACGACTGAGTCCCGGCGAGAGCCGGGCAGGCGGCCCGCCGAACCCTAGGGTACGCCCTAGGGGGAGGTGGGGTCGTGACAGTAGTGCACGCCAAAATACCAACTACCAAGTTGAAAATGGGAGGAATTCTCAGCCTAGAAGAGAGGAGGAAGCCACGGCCTCCACCTCACAACCAAGGCCAAGAACTACCACTCTAAAGCTGGTTCCAAAGGTAGACACTAAAGCTGTCCAAAAAGTTTCTAAATCACATAATCGGGATAAGAAGTGCTTTAAGTGTCAAGGATTTGGGCATATAGCTTCTCAAAGTTCTAACGAACGTGCCATGATTGTTTTGCCAAGTGGAGAGGTTATGACTAATGATGAGAATGAATATAAGGATATGCCACCGTTAGTTGAAGAAGATGGTGAATTGGATGAGGAACAACCCGTGGATGGACCAATAGGTTGTTTGGTTATGTAAAAAAACTTGCTGCCCAAGTCAACAATGACAATATCAGCGTGCAAAGAGAGAATATCTTCTACACTCATTATTTAATCATGAACCAAGTGTGTAGTTGATAATTGATAGTGGGAGTTGTACCAACGTAGTAAGTTTGCTTATGGTTAAGAAGTTGGGTCTTTCTACTAACAAACACCCTAAAACATATCAACCACAATGGTTTAATAAAGGTGATGATGTGTGTGTTCAGACAAGTTTGAGTGTCATTTTGCATTACTAATTATGAAGATGAAGTGATAGGTGATGTGGTGCCAATGCAAGCAAGTCACGCGATCTTAGGTCGTCCTTGGCAAATCGACAAAGTTGTCAATTTGGACAGACAAGCTAATAAGTATTTCTTTATGCATGGTGACAGAAAGATCACTTTTGTTCCTCTTACTCTTGGACAAGTGCATGAGGATCAAGTGAGATTACATGAGGAATACAAGTTACAAAGTGAGCTAAGAAAAAAGGAAAGGAATAGGGAGGGATAGTTGGAGAGCTTGGCCGAGAATGGTGAAGAGGGAAAAGCTCTTGTCTGCTAGACTAAAGGAGTGAACAAAGCTAGGAAATATAGCTTGTTTACTAACATATTTACTACTAGTTTTGTGAGAACCCGTATTTTCCCTAATAAGTTTCCTAGGATTTTTCCCCTTTAATTGCATGTTTTCTGCATTTTCTGGCTTAGGAAAATTTTCTTGGTGGATTTTATGAGTAATTATAGTTTTTAGATGATTTTTCTAGCATTGAGTAGTTTTTGAAAAATTACGGATAGATTATGGACGTGGGCCCCACTAGTGCGAAAAATTCGGAAAAATTCGGCCAATAAGGTTAAGTTTCGGATACTGTGTAAAATTTATCGGGTGTTAAGAGATAAGTAGAGGAGGTGAAGTGATTGATGTGAGAGGTGACCAAAGGATAGAAATACATTTAAAGAGGTGCCAAGTGTCACAATATCATTGGGTGGACTTTATGGAACACTATTCATGTTTTTGACTTTTGACCCATTGGTTAAATATCTTAAAATTACCACCAAAAATCACCATTTCTTGCTCCTTGGTGGCCGGCCCTCTCTATCAAAGAAGAAAGAAAAACTCTTCCAAGTTTAGCTACCATTTAGTGCCAATCATCCAACTCAAGTGCTTAAACTAGTTTCTACTCCATAAAATTCCTCCATTTGGTGTTAGTGAGTGTTTTGGTGAAGTTTCTTTGAGAAGCTAAGGTGTTCTACAACTTCCTCTCTCTTTTTTACTTGGTAAGTGGTGCTTACACTTCCTCTTACACCTAATGATGTTTAATTTGTGCCTAATGGTGGCTATAGTGTTGAAAATTGTGGTTTATTTCTTGGTTTGGAATGAATTGGTGAAGTTTTCATTTTTTTGAGGAATTTTCTGGTTTAATGTGATCATGGTGTTGTGGTTATTTATGATGGTTGGTAATAAGGGGTTATGCCTCTAGTGGATGTATATGATAGGAAATTGCAATCAATTTTGAGTTTGGATTGAAATGTGAAAAGTTAGGGTTTCATAACCCCCTTTTCTGTCCGGTTTTGGATCATATGGTTAGAGGCCGAATTGGCCTTTGCCTAAAACATGAAAGTTGTAGGTATTGATGTGTTTGAGATGCCTGTAAAATTTCAGGTTATTTGGAGTAGTGTAGAATGAGATATGTCGTTTTTACTGATGCTGTTCTGGGTGATCAGAATGTACGAACTGCGATTGTAATCGTCTGTTTTGACTGGAATTGCTCTGGATTTGGATGTTGGTGTATTCTGATGAAATGTATCTTGATGTCTTATCTCTCATATGCCTTTGGAATCAATGCATTTGGACCTATGTAGACTGAGTTGGACAAATTACAGCATTGTGTGATTTGGGAACCTGTAATTACGGTTCTGGTTTGGTATTCTGCCTTTTTGACCTAGTTGTGCTAGGATTTGGACTGAGTGGCCTTCTACATTGTTGTAGCCCTGTCTTTTAGCTTCAAGATGGTGGGTCTTTTACCCTCATCCGATAAGCGTAGCGCATTTTGTACCATTACCGCATTAGGAGGCCAAAACTGTTTTTGTTGTTGGGACAAATGTGTTCCATTTCCTGATTTTCTGGTTTGCTTATATGCTTATATATGCATAGGAAACCCTTTTGGGGTTGTTATTGGCATGGCTTTGTGACTCGTTATCGAGTCTTATGGTAATTGTTTACATGTTCTAGGGCGTGACGTTAGTGCACGACGTACTTTGGACGGCGGTGCATGAAACCTCACTTACTTAATTGGTGAGTATACTACTCACTTGAATGTTATAATGTGGCTTTGTTATATGTGCTTGTGATGCCTTGAAGGCTTGTTTGGCTGTTGGAAATGATTAAGGTGAGGGTGTACTTGACCGCCCTCATCCTTTTATCCTGTAAATGACTGTTTAATGTTTCACTGTATTACTGCACTGCTATATTGAGTTAATGGATTCCATTCATGGAATATTGTTTGGGTGTCGGTTGGACGAGTATCCAACGGCCCTACTGTACTACTGAGCTCGACCCCGTTGGTAATCACTTGAATCGAGCCAGCGAGGGCTTGATCGTGAGAAGTGACTAGCCACGGGGACTGAAGTCGGAATCTTGTGGTAATGAGACCCTTGGTTCCGGTGCACTCGAGTATCACCTAAAGTTACTGCTTAGAGTGCGGGCCCGGTTGGGGTATGTTGGGTGGAAGGAATGGAAGTGAAGAGAGGTCTACGGTTTGGTACTTTTAACATTGACGGAGGGTCAATGAAGTTGGATCAAGAATGTACGCGTGGAAATGGGCTCTTGAGAGCCGTCCGTATCCTTTTACCTATTTGTTTTGCTTCTTATTGGTATACTTGAAATGAACGGTTATGTTTATGTGATCTTGGATGCTTATGTGATAGTTGCTCACTGAGCTTTAGCTCACTCCATTCCATTTGTTTTCCTTACAGGAAAATGATCATTTTGGAAGATCATACTTGTTGGTTGCCAAATTGAGCCATGTATATGTCTATTTTGAGTAGCTCTTTGCATGAAACCCTAATGTGTATTGGGTTCATCTTTTGATTGGCAAACCGAATATGTGTATCTATGATGAATAGCCTTTGACATGCCAATGTGGTTGTAAATGTTGAATTTCAATGTATTTATGTCTGGTTGATGTTTGGTTGACTTTCGGATCGATTCGGCTTGCAAACGGCAAAAGAAAAATTTTTGACGGAAAGGCACTGGACTGAATCCGGCCAAAAACTGGCCGGATTGTCTGCCGGATTGCTTGGGAAAAAAATTGAATCCGGAAGTTCGCCACTGGACAGTATCCGGCCGCTAATCCGGCCAGATTCCGGCCGGATTCTGCTGTTCCAGGCACTATTCTTCGTTTTCGATTTTTTTTTTGTTATTTTGGTACTTGTGGCTTGTCCGAGCGCGCTTTTACTTTCCCGAAACGTTTTAGATCGCGTGTATCTGCCCGTAGTCCTGGCGAGAGCTGGGCAGGCAGTCCGCTAACCCCTTTGGTTCGCCTTAGGGGAAGGTGGGGCTGTCACAGGTGGTATCAGAGCCTAGGTTTGAATTAGCCTGGGTGTGATAGGACTGCTTGATTTGAGGGTTTCTTGGTTTTGGCCTTTCAGCTTATATTTATGGTTACTTGTTCTTGTGATGTAGGATGGCCGGACAGGGTGATGCTAGTGCTAGTCCTTCGGGAGTGAGACCTCGCAGAGCACTCCCCGTGATCCCATATCAGATACAACCGGGAGGGGCCGTTATTCGTTGGAGCCCGTCTAACCGTCTCCGACGGTGCGCGTGTAAGGAGAAGTATGCCTACCCGAACGCCCTCGTGTTTGCTCTGGATAAGGAGCGTAAGGTGTTGGCTAGAGAGAATGCTCGACTTGAGGTCGATGCAATCCAGGATAGAGCGACTAACGAGAAGCAAGCTGCACGTATTAAAGAGCTAGAATACGACGTGCTTGAGGCCGAGGATAGAGTTGACGACCTCTGCGCTCAATTAAGGGAGGCACGAGAGCGCGAGATTAAGCGAGCTCGTAAGGTCAGGGGTCGCGCTGAGTCGATCCTTAATCTGTGTGACGACGGCCTTGAGGAGTATAGTGATGAAGCTTCGTGTGCGGGGGCCGAGGCTGGGGAGGAGTCTACCCCGTCGCCTGGGTCCCAGACTCCGGCAACTGACTAGGCCTTGACTTCTATGCTTCTTTTGGGATAGTTTGGTGGTTTTTGTATGAACATAGGGATAGGAATAGAGCCTTAGCTAATCGTTTTGGTTGTTTGGATTAGCTACGTGTAAATTTCTTTTGATAAGGCCATTCCTCGGGGAATCGTCTATGTTTTTCTGACTTGCCTGTACTTGGCTCGACTGATTGTATATATGTGTGTGGCTTGATCTTGCTTGGTTGTATATATATGTTTGTGATCATGTTTGCAATGTATAAGTATGTGTTATTGTGCAAGTGTTGCGGATTACTTACATGCCTTGTCATTACTTTTGCTTAGTACTCTTGCTTAGACCAAGACCAAGTAAAACTTATGGAAGGTACTCGGAGTGGTCGGGGACGTGGGCGCGGAACTAGACAACCCACACCGGTTAGGGGTACGGGGGAAACCTCGACTGGACCTGATCCTGAACCCCAAGCCGACCCTAACGTGCAGATAGCTGCTGCTATGCAGCAAATGACAAACTTGCTAGCACAAGTAGTGCAGCAACAAGCCCAGAACCCAAATCCTAACCCTGGAAACCCCGGAAACCCTGGCCATCATGTCGAGAGCGAAGATAGAGCTCTCGAACGCTTCCAAAAGTTCGCTCCGCCGAAGTTTGTTGGGGGACCCGACCCGGACGTTGCCGAAAGATGGCTTGAAAAGATGGTTGATATATTTGCAGCCTTACATTACCCTGATGAACGGCAGGTGACGTTTGCCGTGTTTCAGCTTGAGGGGGCAGCCCGTTCCTGGTGGAACGTGATCCGACAGAAATGGGAACGGGAGCAGACGCCCAGGACTTGGGTGAACTTTATTCGAGAGTTTAATGCGAAGTTCTTCCCTCCTCTAGTCCAAGAGAGGAAGGAGGACGAGTTTATTAGGCTCCGCCAAGGGACTCAGACGGTGGCGGAATATGAGAGTCAATTCACCCGCTTGTCCAAGTTTGCGCCTGAGTTAATCATGACTGAACAACGACGGATTAGGCGCTTTATTCAGGGTTTGAATGTTGAGATCCAAAAAGACCTCGCGGTGGCTCAAATCACTGCGTTTAGCGAGGTTGTGAAAAAAGCCCAACGAGTTGAAAGTGCACGGTTGCAGGTTCGGAACTTCCAGGCGAAGAAGCGTGGCTTTCCTGGGAGTAGTTCTGGACAGGGTTAGAAGAGCGCTCCTGCTAAATTTGGACGAGGAACGGGAGGTGGTCGACAATCTGGTTCTGGTAGAGGGACTCCATTCAGGGGTGGCCAAGCTGGGCGAGGACCAAGGGGAAATGCTCAGAGTGGCTCGGCTTCAGCACCTCGCGGTCCCTGCGGGCATTGCGGGAAGTCAAACCACACCGAAGACAACTGCTGGAGGAAACAGGGTAAATGTCTGCGATGTGGAAGCGCGGACCACCAATTGGCTACTTGCCCGGTCCTGAAACAAGATGGAAAGGGAAGCCAACCATCGCCGAGGACCAATACTGGACCAGCGAAGGGAGATGGGTCCAAACCGAAAGTGCCAGCTAGGGTGTACTCCTTAGAGCCCCATCAGGTCCCAGAGTCTTCGGAGGTCATAGAAGGTACGATCCCTATTTTCCACCGCTTTGCCAAAGTTTTAATTGATCCTGGTGCCACTCATTCGTTTGTTAACCCTGATTTCATGTGTGGCATCGATATAAAACCTGCTAGTTTACCATATGACCTAGAAGTTAGTACACCCACGGGGAATCAACGTTTGGTGACTAGTATGGTTTATAAGGATTGTGAGGTCTGGGTAGGTGAAAAGAGATTTTTAGGAGACCTGATAAGCTTGTCCATTAAGGGGTATGACGTGATTTTGGGTATGGACTGGCTAGCCAAATATAACGCTCAATTGGATTGTAAAACGAAGGTGGTAGAATTTCACATTCCTGGCGAGGCAACATTAAGGTTGGATATAAGGGGTAGGTTAGCCTCATCTGCTTTAATTTCGGGCATTCGAGCTAGGAAACTGATAAGTAGAGGGGGCAAGGATTTTTGGCCTTTTTGATTAACACCCCTACGGATAAGTTAAAAGTGGAAGACGTGGCCGTAGTGAGGGAATTTCCAGATGTTTTCCCTGATGAGTTAGTAGCTTTACCTCCAGAACGGGAGATAGAATTCCAAATAGATCTGTTACCTGGAACCTCACCTATCTCAAAAACCCCTTACCGAATGGCGCCTGCAGAACTTAAGGAGCTTAAGTTGCAATTACAAGATCTTTTGGAGCGGGGATTCATTCATGAGAGTGGGTCTCCTTGGGGAGCTCCTGTCCTATTTGTGAAGAAAAAGGACGGAACCTTGAGGATGTGTATTGACTATCGGGGTCTGAACAATGTTACGATCAAGAATAAATATCCATTGCCCCACATCGACGAGTTGTTCGACCAGCTGCAAGGAGCAGTGGTCTTCTCAAAGTTGGACCTCCGACAAGGATATTATCAGTTGTTGATTAGAAAGGAGGATATACCGAAAACTGCTTTCAACTCGAGATATGGGCATTTCGAGTTCGCCGTTATGCCCTTTGGACTGACTAATGCTCCTGCCGCCTTTATGGACCTAATGCATAGGGTTTTCAAACCCTATCTAGACCGATTTGTCGTTGTGTTCATTGATGACATTTTGGTCTACTCTAAGACACGCGAGGAGCATGAGGAGCATTTGAGAGTGGTGTTGCAGACGTTAAGGGAACATCAGTTGTACGCCAAGTTTAGTAAATGCGAGTTTTGGTTGGAGAAGGTAGCATTCCTAGGGCACGTAATCTCCCACGAAGGTATTTCGGTGGACCCGGCAAAGGTAGAGGCCGTGACAAATTGGAAGAGACCAGAAACTCCCACGGAAATTCGTAGCTTTCTAGGGCTAGCTGGGTACTACCGCCGTTTCATTAAAGATTTCTCCAAACTAGCAGGACCTTTAACTGACCTGACAAAGAAGCATGGTCGATTTCTTTGGAACGCCCGATGCGAAACAAGTTTTCAGGAATTAAAGAGAAGATTGACCACGGCTCCAGTACTGGTCTTGCCAAATGGAGTGGACGGGTTCGCGGTGTATGCAGATGCGTCGCGAGAAGGCCTAGGGTGCGTTTTGATGCAGAACCGTAATGTAATTTCTTTTGCCTCTAGGAAATTGAAGCTTCACGAGCAGAATTACCCGACCCACGATCTGGAACTAGCCGCGGTTGTGTTTGCTCTGAAAAAGTGGAGGCATTACCTATACGGGGTGACCTTTGAAGTGTACTCGGATCATAAAAGTCTTAGGTACCTTTTCTCCCAGAAGGAACTGAACATGAGGCAACGACGTTGGATGGAATTTTTGGAAGACTACGACTGCACAATCAACTACCATCCGGGAAAGGCAAATGTGGTAGCCGATGCCTTGAGTCGTAAGGTGCAAGTAGCAGGGTTGATGATTAAAGAGTGGGATTTATTAGAATCCGTATGTGAGTGGAGACCCTGTCTTGGGAGCCATAAGGTGCTATTTAGCAATGTTAGGGTGACCTCCACTCTACTGGAACGCATTAAAGAGGCGCAAAACGAAGATTTGATGGTAAAGAAGTGGAGAGAGAAAGTGGAGAAGGGAGAAACAACGGACTTCAATTTGAGTCCTGAGGGTATTTTGAAATATCGAAACCGAATAGTGGTACCGAAGGAGGAATCGTTGAAAACGGAAATTCTGGAGGAAGCTCATCGGTCCAAGTATACAATCCATCCGGGCAGCAGCAAGATGTATCAGGACCTGAAAGGAACCTATTGGTGGGACAATATGAAGAGGGAAATCGCTCAGTACGTGCAAAAATGTCTCATTTGCCAGCAGGTGAAAGCAGAGCATCAAAAACCATCGGGTCTGTTACAACCCTTGGAGATACCCGAGTGGAAGTGGGAAAACATCACAATGGACTTCGTTTCCGGTTTACCGAGGACGCAAAGAGGACACGATGCCGTTTGGGTGATCGTTGATCGCTTAACCAAGTCGGCCCATTTCTTGCCGGTGAACATGAAGTATTCCATGGACAAGTTGGCCCGACTGTACATGGACGAGATAGTAAGGCTACATGGTGTTCCTGTGAGCATCGTCTCCGATCGGGATCCACGGTTTGTATCTCGACTTTGGCAGAAGTTTCAAGAAACCCTGGAAACTAAACTCAATTTGAGCACGACCTATCACCCTCAGACGGATGGACAGTCAGAGCGGACAATTCAAACTCTCGAGGACATGCTACGAACTTGCATTTTGGATTTCGGAGGCAACTGGGGTCAACACATGACTTTAGTAGAGTTTGCGTACAACAATAGCTTCCATTCGTCGATTCAGATGGCTCCATACGAAGCTCTCTACGGACGCAAATGCCGCTCGCCGATTTACTGGGACGAAGTTGGCGAAAAGAAAGCATTAGACCCAGGAAGTATCCCATGGATGGAAGAGGCTCAAGAGAAAGTCAAGTTAATACGGCAACGACTTCAAACAGTCCAAAGTCGATAAAAGAGCTACGCGGATAATCGAAGAAAAGACTTGGAGTTTGAAGTTGGAGACCACGTATTCCTCAAGATCACACCCTTACGAAGTATTACAGCGGGCAAAGGAAAGAAGCTTCAACCACGATACGTCGGACCCTACAAGATCTTGCAGAGAGTAGGAGCGGTCGCGTATCGATTGGAACTGCCATCCAGTCTCTCTCGAGTTCACGATGTGTTCCACGTCTCGATGCTCAAGAAGTATCATCCCGACCCATCCCATGTCTTACGACCAGAGGAGATCAAAGTAGATGAATCACTTGCTTACGAAGAGAAACCTGTCCAAGTGCTTGACCGGAAAGTCAAAGAGCTCAGAACCAAGCAGATTCCGTTAGTAAAAGTGCTATGGAGAAACCATGGGTTAGAGGAAGCTACTTGGGAAGTGGAGGAAGAGATGCGGAAGAAGTATCCAAACCTGTTTGGGAATTAAGGTGAGAAATTTCGAGGACGAAATTCTTTTAAGGGGGAGAGAGTGTGAGAACCCGTATTTTCCCTAATAAGTTTCCTAGGATTTTTCCCCTTTAATTGCATGTTTTCTGCATTTTCTGGCTTAGGAAAATTTTCTTGATGGATTTTATGAGTAATTATAGTTTTTAGATGATTTTTCTAGCATTGAGTAGTTTTTGAAAAATTACGGATAGATTATGGACGTGGGCCCCACTAGTGCGAAAAGTTCGGAAAAATTCGGCCAATAAGGTTAAGTTTCGGATACTGTGTAAAATTTATCGGGTGTTAAGAGATAAGTAGAGGAGGTGAAGTGATTGATGTGAGAGGTGACCAAAGGATAGAAATGCATTTAAAGAGGTGCCAAGTGTCACAATATCATTGGGTGGACTTTATGGAACACTATTCATGTTTTTGACTTTTGACTCATTGGTTAAATATCTTAAAATTACAACCAAAAATCACCATTTCTTGCTCCTTGGTGGCCGGCCCTCTCTATCAAAGAAGAAAGAAAAACTCTTCCAAGTTTAGCTACCATTTAGTGCCAATCATCCAACTCAAGTGCTTAAACTAGTTTCTACTCCATAAAATTCCTCCATTTGGTATTAGTGAGTGTTTTGGTGAAGTTTCTTTGAGAAGCTAAGGTGTTCTACAACTTCCTCTCTCTTTTTTACTTGGTAAGTGGTGCTTACACTTCCTCTTACACCTAATGATGTTTAATTTGTGCCTAATGGTGGCTATAGTGTTGAAAATTGTGGTTTATTTCTTGGTTTGGAATGAATTGGTGAAGTTTTCATTTTTTTGAGGAATTTTCTGGTTTAATGTGATCATGGTGTTGTGGTTATTTATGATGGTTGGTAATAAGGGGTTATGCCTCTAGTGGATGTATATGATAGGAAATTGCAATCAATTTTGAGTTTGGATTGAAATGTGAAAAGTTAGGGTTTCATAACCCCCTTTTCTGTCCGGTTTTGGATCATATAGTTAGAGGCCGAATTGGCCTTTGCCTAAAACATGAAAGTTGTAGGTATTGATGTGTTTGAGATTCCTGTATAATTTCAGGTCATTTGGAGTAGTGTAGAATGAGATAGGTCGTTTTTACTGATGCTGTTCTGGGTGATCAGAATGTGCGAACTGCGATTGTAATCGTCTGTTTTGACTGGAATTGATTTGGATTTGGATGTTGGTGTCTTCTGATGAAATGTAGCTTGATGTCTTAGCTCTCATATGCCTTTGGAATCAATGCATTTGGACCTGTGTAGACGGAGTTGGACGAATTACAGCATTGTGTGATTTGGGAACCTGCAATTACGGTTCTGGTTTGGTATTCTGCCTTTTTGACCTAGTTGTGCTAGGATTTGGACTGAGTGGCCTTCTACATTGTTGTAGCCCTGTATTTTAGCTTCGAGATGGTGGGTCTTACACCCTCATCCGATAAGCGTAGCGCATTTTGTGCCATTACCGCATTAGGAGGCCAAAACTGTTTTTGTTGTTGGGACAAATGAGTTCCATTTCCTGATTTTCTGGTTTGCTTATATGCTTATATATGCATAGGAAACCCTTTTGGGGTTGTTATTGGCATGGCTTTGTGACTCGTTATCGAGTCTTATGGTAATTGTTCACATGTTCTAGGGCGTGACGTTAGTGCACGACGTACTTTGGACGGCGGTGCATGAAACCTCACTTACTTAATTGGTGAGTATACTACTCACTTGAATGTTATAATGTGGCTTTGTTATATGTGCTTGTGATGCCTTGAAGGCTTGTTTGGCTGTTGGAAATGATTAAGGTGATGGTGTACTTGACCGCCCTCATCCTTTTATCCTGTAAATGACTGTTTAATGTTTCACTATATTACTGCACTGCTATATTGAGTTAATGGATTCCATTCATGGAATATTGTTTGGGTGTCGGTTGGACGAGTATCCAACGGCCCTACTGTACTACTGAGCTCGACCCCGTTGGTAATCACTTGAATCGAGCCAGCGAGGGCTTGGTCGTGAGAAGTGACTAGCCACGGGGACTGAAGTGGGAATCTTGTGGTAATGAGACCCTTGGTTCCGGTGTACTCGAGTATCACCTAAAGTTACTACTTGGAGTGCGGGCCCGGTTGGGGTATGTTGGGTAGAAGGAATGGAAGTGAAGAGAGGTCTACGGTTTGGTACTTTTAACATTGACGGAGGGTCAATGAAGTTGGATCAAGAATGTACGCGTGGAAATGGACTCTTGAGAGCCGTCCGTATCCTTTTACCTATTTGTTTTGCTTCTTATTGGTATACTTGAAATGAACGGTTATGTTTATGTGATCTTGGATGCTTATGTGATAGTTGCTCACTGAGCTTTAGCTCACTCCGTTCCATTTGTTTTCCTTACAGGAAAATGATCATTTTGGAAGATCATACTTGTTGGTTGCCAAATTGAGCCATGTAGATGTCTATTTTGAGTAGCTCTTTGCATGAAACCCTAATGTGTATTGGGTTCATCTTTTGATTGGCAAACCGAATATGTGTATCTATGATGAATAGCCTTTGACATGCCAATGTGGTTGTAAATGTTGAATTTCAATGTATTTATGTCTGGTTGATGTTTGGTTGACTTTCGGATCGATTCGGCTTGCAAACGGCAAAAGAAAAATTTTTGACGGAAAGGCACTGGACTGAATCCGGCCAGGAATCCGGCCAGTTTCTGGCCGGATTGTCGGCCGGATTGCTTGGGAAAAAAATTGAATCCGGAAGTTCGCCACTGGACAGTATCCGGCCAAGAATCCGGCCGCTAATCCGGCCAGATTCCGGCCGGATTCTGCTGTTCCAGGCACTATTCTTCATTTTTGTTTTTTTTTTATTTTGTTATTTTGGTACTTGTGGCTTGTCCGAGCGCGCTTTTACTTTCCCGAAACGTTTTAGATCGCGTGTATCTGGCCGTAGTCCTGGCGAGAGCTGGGCAGGCAGTCCGCTAACCCCTTTGGTTCACCTTAGGGGAAGGTGGGGCTGTCACAAGTTTCCTTTCTTTTTCACAGGTTAAACAAAAGGCCAAGGACATGCATGATTACTTTCTGATTTCACTCTCTTTGGTTGCTATGTCTTTTTGTGAAGATGGAGACTATGGGGCTAATTGTGTGCCACATCAACTTGCGTAATTTGCAAGCTTATTCAAGTTTAAGGAATTCAATTTCATGGGATACACCTCGAACCATTTTGAAGATGCTTATCTCATGGAAACCAAAGGTACAACTTCGGGTACTCTTACACCAGCCATTGCTGATTGCTTGTGTTTGTGTGAAGAATCAAATCTAGTGGGTCATGATTTGTGACTGGTTCATGCAATTCAATAAGTTAAACGAGGTCTTTTCAAGCATTGCCACTAGTGATCATCGCAAGGCTAACCTATCAGCATGTAACTCTCCTTATTATCATTCCCGCTTCGATTTGTGGGTAAATCGCTTTCAAGAGGAGGAGAATGATACAGTATTGAGCTAGCATTGGAGCACTTGGAATTTGTTTGGATCAAGTCAAGTCGTTTTCTTTAGTTTATGTTAGTTATGTAGTGTGTTCCCATTCTTTTGTGTCTCATAAGTTTTTTCCAACATTTAGTTTCACACTTGAGTCATTGGTTTAGTTTAATAAATTGGCTAAAGTCATGTTGACCATAGTAAGCCACAGTTAGAATTAGTAAGCCATGTTGGCTAAATTACGAGTTAATTTTTTTTGAGTTCTAGTTTGATTAGGAGTGGGTCATGAGAAAGGCTACAAATAAGCATTAGTTTTAATGTTTTTGGGGGTGGTGAATAATATTTGAGAAAATTTCCAGGTTTCATTTCTTTGAGTGAACGTTCTCTAGGGTTTGTGAGAGCTATTACTGAGCATCGTAGAGTTGACTCCAGGTGATCACCGACTTATCAATCAAGCAATACATTTGACTATGGCATCGTTCTACACTATTCGAATTGTTCTTATGTTGTCCAAGTTTGGAGTCGAATCCGCCAAATCCAAACTTTGATACCTTTTCGAGGGTCGTGGGCTTGTGGGGCAATTCTAGTCTCGCCAAGGATCTAGAAATCGCATCTTTGTTTTAAGTAAATTGCCATCCTATTTGTATTTAATGAATTGATTGAACAACTTGTATTTTGATCCGTTTAGTCAAGGACAGATGTGGAAAATAGCCAAAATTGAGCCCAAGACTTGGATTGTACTTGGATGAATCCTTTTATTACTTAATGTTATAGTTTTACCGACTTTATTATCTTTAAAGATTGTACATATTAAATGTTGTAGGCTAAGACAACTTTAATTTTGTGGGAATGTATGATGGGCCGTTAATGGTTTTAGTTAATGAAATGTTATCTCTCAAGTTAAAGTGAGTGAGTGAATCCTGGTGAGAGTTAAACAGGCGGTCCGCTAAACCCTAAGGTACATCTTAGAGGAAGATGGGGTTGTCATGGGTGGTATTAGAGCAACATGACGTGATCTCTACGCGGGGTGAGATTGGATAAAGTGGTGTTACGGTTCCGATTACGTAAACGAGTGCAAGGAACTAAGTGCTCTTATTGAGCATAAGCTAGGAAAGGATTATTAAACCATGAATGTTAGTATATTAGGCACAAAAGCTTTATCATGATACTCAGGAAAATTAGAATTGTATGTCGGGTAAGAATTCCAAATGTAGTTGATTTACTCTTGGGACCGGCCAGCTTGAGTTGTGAATTATTCTATTTTCAGATTCTTGTACTCGAGTACCAAATATTTCATTCAAGTGTATTTGGGAAGGACCTAGTATATTGCATTATGATGTGATTAGAAATCACGATTGAATTTGGGAAAGTAGAACCGAAGAGACTAAGGCTAGCTTTTGAAAGTTAATGGTGAAGAGGCAGTGGTGAGATCTCGAAAATTAGTGCAAATTCTCCATTTTAAGGTGAATAATTTTACTTGTCCTTCAATGGTAAATGGATTATATGTCATCTCTTGCCTAGAAATATGGTTTTAGACCTGGAATTTAAGTGAAATTGTAGTTAAGTAAGAACTATGCAACTGTGAATAGTTTTAAACCATTAGGAGAGTTTTCAACTTGAGATGAGATACGTTTGACAAATCTGCCATATGAATTAGTATGCTACCATTTGCAAGTAAGTATATATGAATTCTAGATGAAATTGTGGCTCCTTAAAATTTATTGGAGGATTATTTGGGGCTAATGTTCAATAGGATAAAATACCTAGTTGTTGAGTTATTAGAAAATCTAATGTATGAAATATGTGAGTTCATTTAGAATACTTAAGAGCCATTGATGTATTTGGGTAATGATCATACTATTTGATTTGGTATCGGACGTAGTGGATCTACAATTTACTAAGGAATTTTTTATTAGTCTTATTAAAGGGGTAATTGGATTAGTAAATGCGCTTGAAGAGATTGTCACCTTGGCTATGTTGGGATGATCATACACGATAGTTTGTATAAGATAGGCTTCTATCAATGGATGAGATTTATCATATAAATATTTTGATGTATGTTGTGACGCCCCTACTTCTCCCTAAGGCGAACCAAAGGGTATCCGCGGGACGCCTGTCCAACTCTCGTCAGGACTCAAGACAATATCCATTCAAGCTTAAGACAATAGTTCTAAAACGATAAGACAAAGTAAAGAAGTGCGGAAGACTTCTTTGGATGATATCCAATACTACATCCCAAGTTCATGATACATGAGTTATCCAATCCTTACATCAGGATCTCCGAAAGATACATTTAAACCCAAAATATGTAACAACCAAAATTTAGTCAAGTACATTGCAAACCCTATTACAAAAGTACATCAAAAGGGAGTTCCTTCGAATCTCAATCCATGCCCAATCCTGTTAAGGAAAACAAATCTACAGGGTGAGCAAAACGCTCGTGAGGCCAAGAACACACATGCAAGCACATAGTCCAAGTAGCAAGCCCAAATAACAGGTCAAATGATAAAGTGCGAGTAATTAACAATTTCAATGAAATATAAACTGAAACAATTCAAGGATATAGTAGCTCTCAGGAGCTAAGTTCTACATGCTTTGCCAGGGCATTCGTATACCTTCCCGCGATGACTCTCCGTCAACCGGGTTGGTATTCCCAATCCGTAGATCTCCACTTACTTCTCATGTCCGTCCACCTTACAACCCCCCACCGGGCCCGAACGTCATTTATAAGGCAATACTCCACGAGTATGCCAAAGCAAGATCTCTCCAATAGATCAAGCTTATCATGTAATTCTCATGGCTCACCGAGGTTCCCGACCAAGCCCATGACAGCTAGAGTTCCAAGGTCTGCCTATGAGTTTGGGCGTCCCCCATGTACATTTGAGTGTCGAGGAGATTCACTCCAACGACGTATGCAGCCATAGCATACTATTTCAGGTCAAGCAAGCATATGATATATTCAAGCATTCATGTCATGTCCAGCAGGTCATTCATTTCTTGTCAAGCAAGTTAATCATGAGTCATTGGTTTCAAATGAGAATGAGTGCGATAAAGTACACACTCGTCTCCATTTTCAAAATCTCAAGTCATGGATACCAAGTAAGCATGTATCAAATTCACAGGAGTTCAAGTAATCATGCACTTGACACTCACCAAGTCAACCAAGGAGAAATGTTACTTGAAATTCAAGCGTCTACCGTAGGATCCTCTTGAAGGTTCTCGTGTGAGCCTGAGCAATTAATAGTGAGCAATCACTTATAAACCCCAATTATCAAGGAAGATTGCACACTTGTACAATCCTAGAAAATTTCACTAAAATGAGCCTAAATTACTCGCGAATTAAGGCTCAAAAGTGGGGTTTTAAAGTATAAGAGAAATCAAGTTTTCATCTTCGAAATCAAGTATAAAACGTTCAAGTGATATCGAGGGAAAAAGGAGAATTCGAAAAACTCCATTTCCTTAAGTTCTGAAAATTTCAGTTTTGATACGAGATCTTTGAAAAATCGTATCTCACTCTTTACAAGTCTAAAATTGTAAAACTTGGTACCGTTGGAAACTTCTTCCAAAGTACTAAAAGTTCCTAGAATACACTTTCCCATGATTCCAAACGGAAGGTATTCAAAAATTGGCTCAAAGTCGCTGTTTAAAGCTTGCTAGACAGTTTCGGGGTTGGTTTTTCGCCAACTTTGGAAATTCGGTGAAATTCACAGAATTTGAACTAGCCTTTCAAATTTTAAACTCAATTAGATTTGCATTCAAAGTTTAAAACAAAACAAGCGGAACAAGAATCGGAGTTTTGAGCACCAAGTTATAGTAGCTCAAAGTTGCTGAAAAATTGAGACGGTTGGGCAATTTCCAGATTTAAGTTACAAACTTTGGGACTTTGTTTGAGTATCGAAACGGACTCGGAATGGCACTCAAATTAGCAATATTACACTACCATATAAGGGGTATTCCGCTGTAAAATTTCATATAAAAATACGCATGGGAAGTCGGTTAATAAAACAGCTAAAGTCCCAAGAAGTTCCAAGGCAAATCTGCCTTGGACTTCCGTTTCTCCGTTTTCAAGCATTTGGCCAAGGAAATTCCCTCAACATGGTTCATTGGTGTAGACAAGGTCTAATAAATATTCCAAGATAGGTTTGGTAGGGGATTAACACCAAGAATCTCGAATTAACAAGTCTCAATCAAGTTTAGTAATAATTCTGCCCAAAAGGAGGGTTTTCCTTCAAGAAGTCAGTTTCGAAATACGGCCACAAATCAGTCAATTCAACTCAGAATTGGATGTAGTTGGTGGTGTTGGAAAACACATTCATAAAGATACAATTTCTCAGAAGAAACTATTTCCAAAATCTGTCCACAACTAGTCCACATTTGAGCCTCAAGTTGTAGTTCATGTTCTGCCTTCCAGGGAACTAACAAAACAGGGCAGCCAAGTTCAAATGGTTGGTACAGATTACTCATATGGAATCAGGATGTGAATTTTATACCGTTAGAAAGCTGGGAATGTCTAGTTTCCAGTGCCATA
Source organism: Coffea eugenioides (assembly GCF_003713205.1). Taxonomy (NCBI): domain Eukaryota; kingdom Viridiplantae; phylum Streptophyta; class Magnoliopsida; order Gentianales; family Rubiaceae; genus Coffea; species Coffea eugenioides. The sequence goes on from NC_040038.1 coordinate 31,249,145, forward strand.
AACAACACTCGATTTCAACATCGGAGTAAAACGTTATGTCCGAAAGAAAAGGACTGCCTGGGCAATCCGGGAAAATTTTCCAGTTTTGCTAAACCTTTGAAATCACTACAATTGACCAACCAAATCATGTTATTTTTTAATGAAACTTTCTACACCATTCATATAACATGTATACATAATAAACAAGTCATTAGAATCTCAAAATTTCGCACCAAAGTGCACGAACATGGCAGGGCTAAAATGGTCACTTTTGTTCATTGCACCTTCCTTGAATTTCTACCAACAACCCAACATTATTCCACTAATTTAAGCACTAAACCAACATTAATAGCATCATCATTCATCAAATCAGTCCATTCAATCCAAGTGGGAGTTCATAGAGCCCACACAACAATTTTTCCAACATAAACAAGCTACCCACATGCATGCATAAGCTTAGATGTGCAATAGAACTTCCATAAATCAAGATTATCAAGGTTGATTGTTACTTACTTTTGTTGATGACTTAAACAGAAATTTCGGTCCTCTTAGAGCTCACAAAAACCGTGGAAAAGCAAGCTCTTTGGTAGCTTAAGATAATCCCCAAATGCTTAGCAAAGTGTGGTTGAAGTTGGAGGTGATTTGGTGAGGATTTAGTGAAGAAATGGAGAAGAAATTGAAGCTGTTTTTCTCTTCCTCTTGGTCGGCTGTTTGGAGCAGGAAAAGAAGAGCTAATGTTGATGGTAAGCTTCCATGAGAAGCTTTAAAATTTGTGACCAAAATTTGCTTCAAAAGTCAACTAGGAATAGTGCGTGTACGCGTGCGTTTTGTGCTCGATTCCTCTTAAGTTTGTTGCACTAGTGCACTAAACATCTAATGTACTTATATTCATATCATCATTATTCACTCTTAGTAGTCCCAAAATAAAAATCTAAGGTCCTTCAATTAACCGCGCGCGTAAAAACGCGTACTTCCAATTTGTGCACGATGAAGCGAAATTTCTAAGAAATTCTTATAATGATAGTATTACTAACTAATAATTGAGCACTTAAACATAAAAATACCTATTTTGAGACTAATGTACAAGTCTCCAATTTTTCAAACTTATTGTATCATCGTTTCAATTATTTACTCCAATCGCGTATTCACTACTCTCACTTAACGAGCCTTCAAAAATTAAATTTTGAAACGAGTCACTTTGAAAATATAATTAAGTTATAGACCCATGTAATTAGGTCTAAAGAGCTTACAAAATAATATTCGGAGTAAATGGCCAAGTAAATAATTAAATAAGCTAGAAATAGGAAATTAAATAAGTAAATTTTGCGAGTCCTCACATATATAATATTAGTTATATAGAAAGAACACGATGGTTAATGGTATTGAATATTTCTTGAAATTATGGGAGTAATTTGATGTAAGATTGATGACTAACTTTGTCCTTATTATACATGAAGTATATTGGTAGATGTTGATTTGGTGCTAAATCTAGATTTGATTATAATTGTGTATATATGTAGATAGTCATAGTTTAAGAGTTATAAGCTATTTATTTGTACGGGTAGTGAAGGATTTTATATTATGTTTAGTAAGATTTAAGGATCCATGATTGAAAGGAATGTATGATATTTTCGTATAATATTATGTGTAAGCTATCACTTATTGGAAGAACTATAACATATTTTCCATCAATGGAGCCAGTTTTACTTGACTTTTGGAGTATACTCGGCACTTCTTGTTTAAACATCTTAATCAAGTTTTATTCGTTATGTGTGAAGTTTGACTCAAAGATGTGACTCAAAAAGCTTTCAATCAAAAAATTTATTTCTTCACTATCCTATTTATTGATCTTTAAAGTTGACTAAAAGTTTGGCTTTGAAAGCAACTTAGAATTTGAGAATTTTTTTTTTGTTTTAATTATTTGGATGATTTTTATGGCATTTTCTTAGAACTTCAAAAATATGTATATATATATTTTTTGATTTTGTCACATCAATCTTGTGCAAGTTTTCAAGATATATTAGTTTGGTTGATGATGCCAAATTGAATTTATAATTAAGCATTGATTTTTCTATAGGATTGTTGTTGACTTTCGGAAGTTATTGTACTGTAGATTCAAGTTTTAATTTCGAATATGATAGCCAATCGTTAGGCACTACAATGAAATATTCTGAAATTTTGTAAGGAACTAGTTGGAAGGTTAATGATACCTAGATATTGGAAATGGTACATCATAGAATAAGAAAATGAATTATTTTGCAGTGGAATTCAGAGAAATGTAATATGTGGAGTGGGTTTTGATTATTAGGGCAATGATATTATGGTGAATCATTGCAGTTTATAGGTCTAAGGAAATGCTTATCATAACATGTTTCATAAGGAGTCGACATAACAATTATTGATAGCAAGAAGTAGAAGAGGGTGAGATCATGTTTGGAAATTTAAAAGTTAGTAAGTTTGATCTATTTATCGTCTCATAAGTTTACAAGTAAGGACAGACTAATGTTGAAACCATGACTTGATAGTTCTATTGAATGGGATGATATTATTGGGATATTTGTACCCGACAGTTAGTGTGAAACAGGCTATGATCAATTTGAAGAAAGATCCTGAACTTTTGCAAATAAAGGTAGAAATTTCGAGAAAGAAATTTTTTTAAAGGGGGAAGAGTGCGAGAGCTTGAATTTTATACCTAATTGCATACACTACTATTAGAAATTTTGAACGTGCAATCTTGTTAGATTATTGACTACTTGGAATATTTAATTGATTGCTTTATACTTGAGTGTATTAGAATAATTTAAATTCATGCATGATTCACATTCATGGAATTTAATACGAATTAGACAAGAAACCAGTGGGGTAATAGTGAGATGGAATGAAAGTGCAAGGTTTAAAATATTATATGTTCATGCATTTGACACTTGGCTTGAGTTGGACATTTGTCCAACTACTAAACCAAGCTAACACCACCTTATTTGACCCTTGACATGCAAAACAATTCTTGACCGTGGGAAAGAGAGAGAAAACATTTCTGGTTCCTTAATCTTCCAACCAACAATCGAGAGAGTGAGGGAGAGAGTTAAACCGTTTCCTCTTACCGCTTCAAAACAAGAAAGAGAGTTGAGAGTGAAGAAAATATTGTAGCTTCTTGGTGTCCAAACCAGCTACACTGAGAGAGAAACATTGGAGCATTTGCCTTTGAGAAACCGAGGGAGAAGGAAAGAAAACAGTCTGCAAATTCCAACTTTTGTTGTGAGGAAACAAGAGGTAAAACCTGATAAATTTCCCTCATTTTCTCTCTACCTTAGTTCTATAATGTCTTAACTTGAACTACTATCAAGAAAAGACGAATTTAAACAGGGAAAAAAATGCTTGAAAGCTAGAAATATTTTTGCTAAACACACTGCAAGAGATCTGTCTGCAATGTTGTGGCTATCTCACAAGATCTGTTATGATCCATTTGTGTACAACACACACACTCTAGCTCTTTTATCTTGTCGTGCATGCAGAATTTCACTTGAAGAAAAGAAGGATCAGTGTAAAAACTTGGGGGAAAACTCTGCTTAAAAACTGTTTACCCGTTGGAAGTTTTCTGTGTTGGTCGAGAGGAAGAAAGCTTGAGTTTCACAGCTTTTCATTCGAAATTTTGAAACAAAATTTTACTAGAAATGCATGATATATGTTTTGTCTCTTGTCTTATATAAGATATTTATCTTTGAAACTAGTGAAACGTTGGTAAACTTGGCTGAAAATGTTGAAGGAACTTGCTGGAAATCTGTTGAGATAGCCAAGAGAGAAAGGAAGAATTTTTCTAGTGTTCCGCTATGAGTTTTGGCTGCAGACTTTCATATTGTGATTCAATACACCTTATAGCACCTTAATCTTAACATGCATGTTGGATTTGAGTGTAAAATGAAGAGTTTTATAGGAGAAAATTTGTTTTCAAACTGTTTACTTGCTGGAATGTTTCTAGCTTTGGCCGAGAGAAAAGAGGGGTTGCTTTCCCAAACTTGTATCCAATTTTTTGAAATTTGGCTTGAAGAATTCTTGTTATGTGCTCATTCTTTGTTGTATAGATGTCATATCATGTGTTTTGCTTTTGGTTCTAGTGAAAGTTGGTTGTTTTAAGAGAGAAAACTTAAGGAACATTGCTAGCAATTTTGAAGAGGGTTGAAGAGAGGGAGAGCTGAGAATTTTCAGCTTTAACTCCATAACTTTAGTTGTTGATAAGTATATCTTTGCTTCATATGCCTCTTAATATCTAAAACTTGGCATGCATGTGGTAATTTACTTGATTTAAGCAAGGAATTTAGGTGAGTTTGCAAGAAAATGAGGAATGAAATTCCTTAAGTTTTATTTCATGAATTTGGCCGAACTTGAGCTGGTTATTTGTGCAGCTTGTAGCTGTAAAATTTATGGGTTTTGATGAATTGTTCCTTCCTACCTGTTTTACTAGATGTATATTGGTTGCATGATTGAACTCCTTTGAAAATTAAAAGTGGGATTATTGTGTGAGAATTTGAGAAAGGTGAACTGGTTGCTTCACTTAAACGTGGCTATAGTTTTTGGAATTGTGATTTGAGGCTAGGAAATAGCATGTATGTAGATCTTTTCTTAAGAGTTTTACTAAGTGAATAGTTAAATAATATGGTAATTATAAATTGTCTCAGGAGACAATAAGGTGCAAGAAGGGAACCCTGAGGCCAAGGTGTAAATTGTTCTCTTATAGTGAGTGTTCTATATTTGTTTGTAATGATTGAATACATGATGAACATAAATATTATGTGTTTAGTTGACCAATACTTGTTGGATTATTGATGTTTGAATTGTTTAGAGTGAAATTTGTCAATTGCTACTCTTTTGCTAAAAGGCGAGTGCAGACTTTATCACACTCGACCTAGATGAATTTTGGAAATGATAAATGCCTAATTGTTATTGTAATTGTGCATGAATGTAAGTCGAATGTGTATTTTATCACATCAATTGAATTGGGCCCCAAATCCCACTGTCGGACAGTCCATTCGAGCCGATAACGACCGTGGTAGAGTAGGCTGGAAGACCTTAGGCACTGAAATGTTTGGTATAATCGAGTATTACCCCGTTAATGAGGCGCCTATTGGAGTGACAGAGGGACTAATGATTGAAGGGGATTGTTTACTATTTAGGAGGATACAAGGAGGAGATGGTGGAGTGTGAAGTGAATTGTAGGAAGTTGTGCAATGAATTATTGAACAGAGCTAAGTGCTACGTCTGGAAACGGATGGGAGCCACCTCTAGGGTCCGTATCGGTACTGTATGTTACGAGCCCACCTCCCCCTAGGCCGTACCCCAGAGTTTAGTAGACCGCGTGCCCAACTCTCGCCAGGACTAGCTCACTCACTTCAAGAAAACAAGTTACAACTTCAAAAGTAAAGGAAGCAACAGTTCCAAACTTAAAATGTACATTAATGCTTAAGTTAAGCTCCAAAGCTCATACATTCCTTAATATCTCAAAATATTTAACATTCCAGATACATTCAACCCTAACCGAGCACTAGCACGAGTACAATTGCAAAAATTCAAAAACTAGACTATGCTAGCCTGTACCAGTCTCACGCCCTCGCTCGTACTCCCTGTAAGGAAAACAAATTTAACAGAATATAGTGAGCTAAATCTCAGTGAGGTTTCAGATAGCAAGTTGACCAGTATTTAAAAGTGTAAGTATCAAAGTAGCAAAGTAGCGAGCGTAACAAGTCAAGAATTGGACCCAAGTAGCAAGTTAGCCATATGTAAAACTTGAACTCTTAAAATGAGCGAGTGTAAAAGCTCATAAAAAGAAACAATAACACGACAAGTAATAATTATTTCAAAATATAAGGATACGGATGGCTCTCAAGAGCCAAATTCATGTTGCTTCACCGGAGCTTGATCAAGTAGTAGTTGACACTCCGTCAACTTTCAAGTAAAGTAACCAGTCCAGTAGAGCACCCTTAACTACAATCTCCGTCCACCATTCAAACTCCCTACCGGGCCCAAAATCCTCAATAAACACGGGTGGTAATACTCGAGCATACCGATTAGTCGAGAAGATAACACTCCACCCGACAAAACAAGAGACTCAGGGTTCGTTACTTAATCGACCAAACCCTTGTCGGCTCGACTCGACTCGACTCGAGTAACTAGCCACAGGGTTTCTAGAATTCTAGGTAGTGGGCGCATCATACACAAGTATCTCAAGTCAATTGCAACAAATAAACAAGTATATATCATATTAGGGCAAGTGCGATAAAGTATACTTTTGTCCGACGAAACCAATCAAATATCAAGTATTTAAATCAAGAATCAAGTTCAATCATGTATTTGGAAGCACTCACCAAAGATTTAGTGCTTGTCAAAATCACGTTCAGGTACAACTCCTTGGTTGGAGTCCAAATCTACGATAAAATATCATTTAAGAGTTTAAAATCCACTAGTCGAAACATAGAAGTTTCGCTTCAAGAAAATCAAGTAAATAAAACTTGTTTAAATAGTATTCATATGGCTCATCAAACTCTAAAAAATTCATGCTCGCTCTTTTAGTTTCGATAAAGATGTGATTTCTCCTTTGGAAGTCACACTTGGTATGAAAAATCGAAAAAATCGTATTTTCAAAGGTCACTACTTTCACTTTTTAAAGGGCACGAGTTTAGGAAAAATTTCAACTTATGCACCTCTTACTAAAGAAAACTCGAATACCATAAACAATAGAAATTCGCTTCAACCTCGAGTCGTCGCTCAAGCCTTTAGTTCACTCGCCTAACTCTCAAGCGAAAATTTAGGCAGCATGCCCTTTGTATTTATCCTTTTTCTCATCCAAATACAACTTGGATTCACAAGCCAACAAACCTCTAATCCAACCACAAGTGAACCAACACCATACATCTATTCAAGGCCTCAAAACCAACCAAACAAACCAAATCATAAACGTTCCACCATGGATATCAAAGCTGGAAACTAGTTTAGAGAAGAAATTAAAAGCGGCAGATTTGTCACCCTTCGGTGTTTTGGTCATAACTGTAGCTAGTATATCGGATCGAGGTAAATTTTATGGCGTTTTGAAGCTAAGACGTAGACCTACATTTCCTATGAAGACATCGACACCCAATTCTCACATTTTTAGGGTCCAAAATGGACAGTCAGAATCACATGAAAAACAGGTCAGTAAAATTAAAGTTTTTGCGCAGTCAGGAGTGATCTGGCCAAAACATAAGTTAAAATGATCCAATTGATTTGAAATTTTTCAGGTAGAAAGTTAACACAAATCCCTATAACTTTCATGTTTTGTCCAAAAGCTGATTCAGTATAAAACATGGAGAAATTCGCAGCCCAAGTTGAGTCCAAAAACAGGGCAGAACTGAAATTCACCACCAAATGCTGGAATTTTGCATATCAATCCTAAAACTACTCATCAAGGCTGGAAATTTCTTGACAAAGCCGAAAATTCATCTTTTAAGGCTAAAAATCACAATAAAGCCACTAATCATCTCACAAATTCCATATCCAAGCTCAATACCAACATTTGATAGTTAAACAACATAATCAAGGCTAAAAATTATTAAACCCTAGCTGAAATTTCATGAATCACCACCAAACTAGAGTATCATCTGATATATTCTAAGATTCAAAGCTTCTATAGCATATTTAGTAAGATTAAGGTAGAAACAAGAAGTGAAGGAACTTATACCTTCCAAAACACTTGAAGAAAGTGAAGATCCAAACTCTTTCTCCCAAGACTTTCGCCACTCCTAGCTTCCTAAGCACCAAGATGCAAGTTTAATCGGTTTAGATTTGTGGTTTCAACTCAAACAAGGCAAGATTCAAGGTTGTAGTTGGAGGTTTTCTCTCTTGTTTCTCTCCCAAATTTCGTCCAACACAAGAGGAAAATGAGGGAAACTTAGCCAAAAGAAAGATAAGAAGAAAAGAAATGTTTTGGGTCAAAGGTTGCTTGGATCCTTGACATTTGTCACTCAAGATTTCCTTCTTATTTTTTTTTCTTTTCTCACTTTTCTTTAGTAAAAAATGGTGGCTGACTTAAGGATAATTTAGGAAGGATTAGGAGAAATAAAAACAAGAAGATTAGGGCAAGAAAGTAGTGGTCAAGTGGTGTACTCAATCGGTAACAAATGGTACACGTCGGTTCAAGGCTATTTTCCTTAACTCGCTCGTACTTGTGTTTTAACTTATGATTCACTAACTTATTAATAGCATCTCTAATCACACACTTCCTCTTATCTAAAACTCACTCTTAACCACCAAATTTAGTACACACACCTCACCAAGTGATCACACGGCCAAAATACGCAAAAACACTAGTTTGCCCTAACTATAAAAGTAAAGATAAAACTCTCGATTTTATCATTTATTACAACTAGGGAGGGAGTAATTTAGTAGTAAAGATATTATAAAGTAACTTATTCAAAATAAAAGGATATTATAAGAAAAATATAGTTGAATTTTCAAGTCGTCACACCGTATCCTTTGATATTGATTGTGCTATTTGTTAAGAAATGTTTCACAAATTATCCTGATATTAATTGGTTTCTTATTCCTGTTATATTACTGAAAGTGTGAATGTTGTATTTAAATTACTTATTTTTTAGAACCACATTGGGCATAAGTTCACCAATTAGTTTGTTTTTGTGACGCCCTGAAAAGTACGAGTGTGAGAACCCAAAAAATTTTCTAATTTTCTAGGGTTATTTTATTTAATCGCCCGCCTTTTCTACATTTTCTTTATTAGAAAATTTCCCCAGATAAAGTTTATGAGCAAAGATAGTTTTAAAATGATTTTTATAGTATCGGTTAGTTTTTGAGAAATTAAGAGCGTATTTTGAACGTGGGACCCGCAAGTGCGGTAAATGCATTATATTTTTGACAACTTGTTGGAATTTTGTATTAAGTGATATTATTTTACAATGTGTTAAGATATTTGTATTGGAGAGACAAAAAGATAAGATTAAAACCCTAAAGGACCATTTGTCACAAAACCATTGGACCTTGACTTTTGACCAAGACTTTTCTAACTTTACTAAAACCAATTTGGACCCAATTTCTCTCCATTTTAGCTTGTCTTGGACGAAATTTTGAGAGAAAAAGAGAGAGAAAATCCATCATATTGCACTTCAATTTCTTGTCCAAATCTTGAGTTCCAACCGATTAAATTGCAAATCACTCCATAAAACTTGCTAGCTAAGGAAGATTGAAGCTCTTGGTGGAGTTGTTTTGGAAGAAAAATTGGGTTGAGTGACCTTCTGTAATGTTGTAGCCCTGTCTTTTAGCTTCGAAACGGTGGGTCTTGCACCTTCATCCGACAATCGTAGCGCCTTTGGTGCTATTACCGCAAAGTAAAGTCAAAACCTGTTTTTTTTCAGGGCCAAAGTTAATTGCATGTCCGAAATTTCTGGTTTTCTTTAATGTTTGTATATGTTTATGGAACCCTATTGGGGTCATACTTGGCATTGGTTTATGACTCGTTATCGAGTCTCCTTGTACTTGTTTGCATGTTTTAGGGCTTGCTTTCATTCCGGTCATTTCCTAGCTAACTTTTGTACTTGTACTACTTTGAGCCTCGTGAACGGCTTTTGGGAAATGAGATGACTTTTGTGTGAGATGTTGGGACTGATTTGAGGAAATAATGAAGCCTTAATGGCTGGAAAAGTTAGCAACTTCAGGGGAAGTGCTGTCCGAACTTTGAAGGGATTTGTTTGCATTGAGTTTGTGATCTAAGACTTGGATTTCAGCAAGGCAATGATATTTGATGGATGATTTCTGAGCCATGGAGGTGAGTGACCCTAAACTATTTCCAAAGTACTTGTGAAATGTTTCTTGCATTATGTACTCGATTGCATCTCATGCGTGCTTGCATGTGAATTCATGACATGATTTGGCTTCAATGAGTTCTGCGAAAGTCTTGTGCTGGACACCAACGTCTCCACCATTTTCGTGAGTTCGTGACATGATGGAGCAAATGGCTCCGGAGCTCAAAAAGGGGCTCCCTCCTAATGTTAATGTTAATGTTAAATGATCTATTTGAGCGTTGGGTGTTCAAGTGCTGTGATTTCACCGGCTCACGAGAGCACTAAACGTACATTTGATCTCTGAATCATGACATCATCGAAATGATCGAAATGCAACATTGTGAAATATATTTGTTTAATGATTTTCCTGGTTACTCGCTGAGCTTCTAGCTCACCCCAAAAATATTTTATTCCCCTCCACAGGGCTCAAAGCGAAGGAAGGACTTGTTGTGCTTATTCACATGTCTGGATGGCCTATATCTTGTACAGTTTGGATTTGAAAATCATTTTTATGTATAGTTGAGAATTGTTTCCGCTTCGCTTATGACATGTAATTTTTGGAGAATTTGATGTATATTGGAGATTTATATTGTAATATTTGAGGTTTATTCTTGTAATTCATTTGAGGACTGTAGTGAACGACTGAGTCCCGGCGAGAGCTGGGCAGGCGGCCCGCCGAACCCTCTGGTTCGCCTTAGGGGTAGGTGGGACTGTCACAGTTGGTATCAGAGCTTAGGCTTCAGATCTCTGTAGTGTATCCTAGGTTTGAAGTTTAGGATGCCGGACTGTGGGTTTGATTTGACTCTTAGTGTTTACTTGGAATGCTTGAGTGATTCTTGCGGGATGTCTGGGATGTCTTGACATAATTGGTACAAGATGGAATGTCGAGGACGACATTCTTTTAAGGAGGGGAGTTTGTGACGCCCTGAAAAGTACGAGTGTGAGAACCCGAAAAATTTTCTAATTTTCTAGGGTTATTTTATTTAAGAGCAAATTATCCGGTTGGCCATTAAACTTTTGTGATCGTCGAGTTTTGGTCACTCAACTTTTAAAGGTCTGGTTTTGGCCACTAAACTGTATAAAGATGAGACGCGAGACTATTCTGTTACATTTAGCCGTTAAGTACTTTGATCTGTCCGTTAGCGTGGTTTCTAAGACAAAAGACAGGGTCTTTTTAGGAATTTCAAAATAGCACTTCTTCTTCTTTTTGCATAAACCTAAAGAAGGCAAATTCACCCGAGAAACTACAAGAGAGAAGGAAATGGAAGAAGCCTAGCTTGGAGCGCTGAACTCCGGCGATCTGGTCCTGGCGATTGACATAATGCAGTATAACATTTGGAGCTCAAGGCCCATGAACTCGTTCGCATCTGCTACAAGGACTACTTCTCTAGCTTTCACTTTTTTTTTCCTTTTCCAACCACTCGATTCGACCTTTCCATATAGACAGGTCATTGGTCCATTAGCATGGTGGAGAAACCGAGAAATCATTTTTATCCCTGGAAGATGCTATTGCAACCCAAGATGCAGTTTAATCAGAATTGATCGGAAAGGTTCAGAAAAATTCTATTCAGAATTAGATCAAAAAGGTTAAAAGACAAAAATAATTCTAATTCTGGCCAAATCCTTCATGTCTATTCTTCCTGAATTATCCTAATTTTCGACAAGCATTTTCCAGATAGGAAACTGATTTCAAGCTTTATCCACGCCCATCCTTGCACCGGCAGCCACATCCAAAGTCCAGATGGAAGAAACAGAGTGGAAAAAGCAGATGTAGAAACTTAACTTTGAAACTTGTACACATTTTTTTCCCAGCCCACAGTAAAAAGGTACAGGTGTATGCCGTAATAATCCAAGTGGACACCGCTCAATCTTCAGATCTATCTGCCATTGTAGATTATGCTGCAAAGCTCCCATAACAATTTGATTTAAATGATGGGTCACCCCACAAAGGTTTTGACGCAGGGTATAAAATTACCCCTCTGGCTTTCAAAGTAGAACGACTTCTCCGGGATGGCGGGCATTTGCAGGTGCAGCGAAGAATTTGACGCTCGGAAATCCACTGGTGGCGTTGGAGGAGTGATGCCTGCGGTGGATGAAAAGGGTCTGACGAAGATTTGAGGAGGGGGAGGAAGAAAAGCGACAATTTTTTAGAGAAGCATTGAATGCTACCATGAACTTCCTAAAAAGACCCTGTCTTTTGTCTTGGAAACCACGCTAACGGACAGATCAAAGAACTTAATGGCTAAATGTAACAGAATGGTCTCGCGTCTCATCTTTATACAGTTTAGTGGCCAAAACCAGAACTTTAAAAGTTGAGTGATCAAAACTCGACGATCGCAAAAGTTTAATGGCCAACCGGATAATTTGCTCTTTATTTAATCGCCCGCCTTTTCTACATTTTCTTTATTAGAAAATTTCCCCAGATAAAGTTTATGAGCAAAGATAGTTTTAAAATGATTTTTCTAGTATCGGTTAGTTTTTGAAAAATTAAGAGCGTATTTTGAACGTGGGACCCGCAAGTGCGGTAAATGCATTATATTTTTGACAACTTGTTGGAATTTTGTATTAAGTGATATTATTTTACAATGTGTTAAGATATTTGTATTGGAGAGACAAAAAGATAAGATTAAAACCCTAAAGGACCATTTGTCACAAAACCATTGGACCTTGACTTTTGACCAAGACTTTTCTAACTTTACTAAAACCAATTTGGACCCAATTTCTCTCCATTTTAGCTTGTCTTGGACGAAATTTTGAGAGAAAAAGAGAGAGAAAATCCATCATCTTGCACTTCAATTTCTTGTCCAAATCTTGAGTTCCAACCGATTAAATTGCAAATCACTCCATAAAACTTGCTAGCTAAGGAAGATTGAAGCTCTTGGTGGAGTTGTTTTGGAAGAAAAATCCCTAAGTCATCACCTTTCTTGATATTTGAAGGTATCATGTCTAGCCATCCTTTCTTTGTTCTTGATTATGCTAAATTAGAGACTTGTGATGGCTAAAGAGATGGTTTGATGGATTATATTTTGAGTTGTGGTTGGATGGATGAACTTTTATTATTTTTGGGGATTTTTCTGTTTTAATATGAGTATGATTATGTGGTTATGTATGATGATTGGAAATGATGTTTAATGATTCTAGAAGGTGGAAAAAGTGGAAGATTGCGAGTAAATTCTGTTTTGGAAGAAATCTGGAAAATTAGGGTTCTTGGTTCTCCATTCTGTCCGAAATTTTAGGTCCTAGATAGAGGCCGAATTGGCCTTTCCTTAAAACATGAAAGTTGTATGGAATGACATTTTAAAGGTGCCTACAAATTTTCAGGTCAATCGGAGTAGCGTAGAGTGAGAAAAGTCGAAATTACTATTGCTGTTCTGGTTTACCCGAAATTGGGATTTGCGACTGTAATTGGTTGTTTTGGCTGGAATTGCTTCCGAATTGGTTGTTGAGGCCTTCTGATGAAATTTGGCCCTGTTTCTTAGCTTTTATCTGGTTTTGGAATTTCTGGATTTGGACTTGGATAGCCTGCTTTATGATGTTTCCGCTAGAATGCGTTCTGTGAATCTGTTTTTGTGATTCTGGTATGGTATCTTGCATTTTTGACCTGGTTACACTCGAAACTGGGTTGAGTGACCTTCTGTAATGTTGTAGCCCTGTCTTTTAGCTTCGAAACGGTGGGTCTTGCACCTTCATCCGACAATCGTAGCGCCTTTGGTGCTATTACCGCAAAGTAAAGTCAAAACCTGTTTTTTTTCAGGGCCAAAGTTAATTGCATGTCCGAAATTTCTGGTTTTCTTTAATGTTTGTATATGTTTATGGAACCCTATTGGGGTCATACTTGGCATTGGTTTATGACTCGTTATCGAGTCTCCTTGTACTTGTTTGCATGTTTTAGGGCTTGCTTTCATTCCGGTCATTTCCTAGCTAACTTTTGTACTTGTACTACTTTGAGCCTCGTGAACGGCTTTTGGGAAATGAGATGACTTTTGTGTGAGATGTTGGGACTGATTTGAGGAAATAATGAAGCCTTAATGGCTGGAAAAGTTAGCAACTTCAGGGGAAGTGCTGTCCGAACTTTGAAGGGATTTGTTTGCATTGAGTTTGTGATCTAAGACTTGGATTTGAGCAAGGCAATGATATTTGATGGATGATTTCTGAGCTATGGAGGTGAGTGACCCTAAACTATTTCCAAAGTACTTGTGAAATGTTTCTTGCATTATGTACTCGATTACACTCATGCGTGCTTGCCTGTGAATTCATGACATGATTTGGCTTCAATGAGTTCTGGGAAAGTCTTGTGCTGGACACCAACGTCTCCACCATTTTCGTGAGTTCGTGACATGACGGAGCAAATGGCTCCGGAGCTCAAAAAGGGGCTCCCTCCTAATGTTAATGTTAATGTTAAATGATCTATTTGAGCGTTGGGTGTTCAAGTGCTGTGATTTCACCGGCTCACGAGAGCACTAAACGTACATTTGATCTCTGAATCATGACGTCATCAAAATGATCGAAATGCAACATTGTGAAATATATTTGTTTAATGATTTTCCTGGTTACTCGCTGAGCTTCTAGCTCACCCCAAAAATATTTTATTCCCCTCCACAGGGCTCAAAGCGAAGGAAGGACTTGTTGTGCTTATTCACATGTCTGGATGGCCTATATCTTGTACAGTTTGGATTTGAAAATCATTTTTATGTATAGTTGAGAATTGTTTCCGCTTCGCTTATGACATGTAATTTTTGGAGAATTTGATGTATATTGGAGATTTATATTGTAATATTTGAGGTTTATTCTTGTAATTCATTTGAGGACTGTAGTGAACGACTGAGTCCCGGTGAGAGCTGGGCAGGCGGCCCGCCGAACCCTCTGGTTCGCCTTAGGGGTAGGTGGGACTGTCACAGTTGGTATCAGAGCTTAGGCTTCAGATCTCTATATTGTATCCTAGGTTTGAAGTTTAGGATGCCGGACTGTGGGTTTGATTTGACTCTTAGTGTTTACTTGGAATGCTTGAGTGATTCTTGCGGGATGTCTGGGATGTCTTGACATGATTGGTACAAGATGGAATGTCGAGGACGACATGCTTTTAAGGAGGGGAGTTTGTGACGCCCTGAAAAGTACGAGTGTGAGAACCCGAAAAATTTTCTAATTTTCTAGGGTTATTTTATTTAATCGCCCTCCTTTTCTACATTTTCTTTATTAGAAAATTTCCCCAGATAAAGTTTATGAGCAAAGATAGTTTTAAAATGATTTTTCTAGTATCGGTTAGTTTTTGAGAAATTAAGAGCGTATTTTGAACGTGGGACCCGCAAGTGCGGTAAATGCATTATATTTTTGACAACTTGTTGGAATTTTGTATTAAGTGATATTATTTTACAATGTGTTAAGATATTTGTATTGGAGAGACAAAAAGATAAGATTAAAACCCTAAAGGACCATTTGTCACAAAACCATTGGACCTTGACTTTTGACCAAGACTTTTCTAACTTTACTAAAACCAATTTGGACCCAATTTCTCTCCATTTTAGCTTGTCTTGGACGAAATTTTGAGAGAAAAAAGAGAGAAAATCCATCATCTTGCACTTCAATTTCTTGTCCAAATCTTGAGTTCCAACCGATTAAATTGCAAATCACTCCATAAAACTTGCTAGCTAAGGAAGATTGAAGCTCTTGGTGGAGTTGTTTTGGAAGAAAAATCCCTAAGTCATCACCATTCTTGATATTTGAAGGTATCATGTCTAGCCATCCTTTCTTTGTTCTTGATTATGCTAAATTAGAGACTTGTGATGGCTAAAGAGATGGTTTGATGGATTATATTTTGAGTTGTGGTTGGATGGATGAACTTTTATTATTTTTGGGGATTTTTCTGTTTTAATATGAGTATGATTATGTGGTTATGTATGATGATTGGAAATGATGTTTAATGATTCTACAAGGTGGAAAAAGTGGAAGATTGCAAGTAAATTCTGTTTTGGAAGAAATCTGGAAAATTAGGGTTCTTGGTTCTTCATTCTGTCCGAAATTTTAGGTCCTAAATAGAGGCCGAATTGGCCTTTTCTTAAAACATGAAAGTTGTATGGAATGACATTTTAAAGGTGTCTACAAAATTTCAGGTCAATCGGAGTAGCGTAGAGTGAGAAAATTCGAAATTACTATTGCTGTTCTGGTTTACCCGAAATTGGGATTTGCGACTGTAATTGGTTGTTTTGGATGGAATTGCTTCCGAATTGGTTGTTGAGGCCTTCTGATAAAATTTGGCCCTGTTTCTTAGCTTTTATCTGGTTTTGGAATTTCTGGATTTGGACTTAGATAGCCTGCTTTTTGATGTTTCCGCTAGAATGCGTTCTGTGAATCTATTTTTGTGATTCTGGTATGGTATCTTGCATTTTTGACCTGGTTACACTCGAAACTGGGTTGAGTGACCTTCTGTAATGTTGTAGCCCTGTCTTTTAGCTTCGAAACGGTGGGTCTTGCACCTTCATCCGACAATCGCAGCGCCTTTGGTACCATTACCGTAAAATGACGTCAAAACTATTTTTCTGGTTTTGAGCTTAACTTTCATTTCCGGACTTTTCCCTAGCTTTACTTGGAGCTTGCTGAATGGCTATTGGATGAACTTGTTGTTGTGTGTGTACCTTTGGGTTGGAATGAGGAAATAATGAAGCCATGATGGCTGGAAAAGTTAGCAAATTCAGGGGAAGTGCTGTCCGAACTTTGAAGGGATTTGTTTGCATTGAGTTTGTGATCTAAGACTTGGATTTGAGCAAGGCAATGATATTTGATGGATGATTTCTGAGCCATGGAGGTGAGTGACCCTAAACTATTTCCAAAGTACTTGTGAAATGTTTCTTGCATTATGTACTCGATTGCATCTCATGCGTGCTTGCATGTGAATTCATGACATGATTTGGCTTCAATGAGTTCTGGGAAAGTCTTGTGCTGGACACCAACGTCTCCACCATTTTCGTGAGTTCGTGACATGACGGAGCAAATGGCTCCGGAGCTCAAAAAGGGGCTCCCTCCTAATGTTAATGTTAATGTTAAATGATCTATTTGAGCGTTGGGTGTTCAAGTGCTGTGATTTCACCGGCTCACGAGAGCACTAAACGTACATTTGATCTCTGAATCATGACATCATCGAAATGATCGAAATGCAACATTGTGAAATATATTTGTTTAATGATTTTCCTGGTTACTCGATGAGCTTCTAGCTCACCCCAAAAATATTTTATTCCCCTCCACAGGGCTCAAAGCGAAGGAAAGACTTGTTGTGCTTATTCACATGTCTGGATGGCCTATATCTTGTACAGTTTGGATTTGAAAATCATTTTTATGTATAGTTGAGAATTGTTTCCACTTCGCTTATGACATGTAATTTTTGGAGAATTTGATGTATATTGGAGATTTATATTGTAATATTTGAGGTTTATTCTTGTAATTCATTTGAGAACTGTAGTGAACGACTGAGTCCCGACGAGAGCTGGGCAGGCGGCCCGCCGTACCCTCTGGTTCGCCTTAGGGGGAGGTGGGGCTGTCACAGTTGGTATCAGAGCTTAGGCTTCAGATCTCTGTAGTGTATCCTAGGTTTGAAGTTTAGGATGTCGGACTGTGGGTTTGATTTGACTCTTAGTGTTTACTTGGAATGCTTGAGTGATTCTTGCGGGATGTCTAGGATGTCTTGACATGATTGGTACAAGATGGAATGTCGAGGACGACATTCTTTTAAGGAGGGGAGTTTGTGACGCCCTGAAAAGTACGAGTGTGAGAATCCGAAAAATTTTCTAATTTTCTAGGGTTATTTTA
Source organism: Coffea eugenioides (assembly GCF_003713205.1). Lineage (NCBI taxonomy): Eukaryota > Viridiplantae > Streptophyta > Magnoliopsida > Gentianales > Rubiaceae > Coffea > Coffea eugenioides. Next base: position 31,266,739 of record NC_040038.1, read on the forward strand.
TTTAATCGCCCGCCTTTTCTGCATTTTCTTTATTAGAAAATTTCCCCAGATAAAGTTTATGAGCAAAGATAGTTTTAAAATGATTTTTCTAGTATCGGTTAGTTTTTGAGAAATTAAGAGCGTATTTTGAACGTGGGACCCGCAAGTGCGGTAAATGCATTATATTTTTGACAACTTATTGGAATTTTGTATTAAGTGATATTATTTTACAATGTGTTAAGATATTTGTATTAGAGAGACAAAAAAGATAAGATTAAAACCCTAAAGGACCATTTGTCACAAAACCATTGGACCTTGACTTTTGACCAAGACTTTTCTAACTTTACTAAAACCAATTTGGACCCAATTTCTCTCCATTTTAGCTTGTCTTGGACGAAATTTTGAGAGAAAAAGAGAGAGAAAATCCATCATCTTGCACTTCAATTTCTTGTCCAAATCTTGAGTTCCAACCGATTAAATTGCAAATCACTCCATAAAACTTGCTAGCTAAGGAAGATTGAAGCTCTTGGTGGAGTTGTTTTGGAAGAAAAATCCCTAAGTCATCACCTTTCTTGATATTTGAAGGTATCATGTCTAGCCATCCTTTCTTTGTTCTTGATTATGCTAAATTAGAGACTTGTGATGGCTAAAGAGATGGTTTGATGGATTATATTTTGAGTTGTGGTTGGATGGATGAACTTTTATTATTTTTGGGGATTTTTCTGTTTTAATATGAGTATGATTATGTGGTTATGTATGATGATTGGAAATGATGTTTAATGATTCTAGAAGGTGGAAAAAGTGGAAGATTGCAAGTAAATTCTGTTTTGGAAGAAATCTGGAAAATTAGGGTTCTTGGTTCTTCATTTGTCCGAAATTTTAGGTCCTAGATAGAGGCTGAATTGGCCTTTGCTTAAAACATGAAAGTTGTATGGAATGACATTTTAAAGGTGCCTACAAAATTTCAGGTCAATCGGAGTAGCGTAGAGTGAGAAAAGTCAAAATTACTATTGCTGTTCTGGTTTACCCGAAATTGGGATTTGCGACTGTAATTGGTTGTTTTGGCTGGAATTGCTTCCGAATTGGTTGTTGAGGCCTTCTGATGAAATTTGTCCCTGTTTCTTAGCTTTTATCTGGTTTTGGAATTTCTGGATTTGGACTTGGATAGCCTGCTTTATGATGTTTCCGCTAGAATGCGTTCTGTGAATCTGTTTTTGTGATTCTGGTATGGTATCTTGCATTTTTGACTTGGTTACACTCGAAACTGGGTTGAGTGACCTTCTGTAATGTTGTAGCCCTGTCTTTTAGCTTCGAAACGGTGGGTCTTGCACCTTCATCCGACAATCGTAGCGCCTTTGGTGCTATTACCGCAAAGTAAAGTCAAAACCTATTTTTTTTCAGGGCCAAAGTTAATTGCATATCCGAAATTTCTGGTTTTCTTTAATGTTTGTATATGTTTATGGAACCCTATTGGGGTCATACTTGCCATTGGTTTATGACTCGTTATCGAGTCTCCTTGTACTTGTTTGCATGTTTTAGGGCTTGCTTTCATTCCGGTCATTTCCTAGCTAACTTTTGTACTTGTACTACTTTGAGCCTCGTGAACGGCTTTTGGGAAATGAGATGACTTTTGTGTGAGATGTTGGGACTGATTTGAGGAAATAATGAAGCCTTAATGGCTGGAAAAGTTAGCAACTTCAGGGGAAGTGCTGTCCGAACTTTGAAGGGATTTGTTTGCATTGAGTTTGTGATCTAAGACTTGGATTTGAGCAAGGCAATGATATTTGATGGATGATTTCTGAGCTATGGAGGTGAGTGACCCTAAACTATTTCCAAAGTACTTGTGAAATGTTTCTTGCATTATGTACTCGATTACATCTCATGCGTGCTTGCATGTGAATTCATGACATGATTTGGCTTCAATGAGTTCTGGGAAAGTCTTGTGCTGGACACCAACGTCTCCACCATTTTCGTGAGTTCGTGACATGACGGAGCAAATGGCTCCGGAGCTCAAAAAGGGGCTCCCTCCTAATGTTAATGTTAATGTTAAATGATCTATTTGAGCGTTGGGTGTTCAAGTGCTGTGATTTCACCGGCTCACGAGAGCACTAAACGTACATTTGATCTCTGAATCATGACATCATCAAAATGATCGAAATGCAACATTGTGAAATATATTTGTTTAATGATTTTCCTGGTTACTCGCTGAGCTTCTAGCTCACCCCAAAAATATTTTATTCCCCTCCACAGGGCTCAAAGCGAAGGAAGGACTTGTTGTGCTTATTCACATGTCTGGATGGCCTATATCTTGTACAGTTTGGATTTGAAAATCATTTTTATGTATAGTTGAGAATTGTTTCCGCTTCGCTTATGACATGTAATTTTTGGAGAATTTGATGTATATTGGAGATTTATATTGTAATATTTGAGGTTTATTCTTGTAATTCATTTGAGGACTGTAGTGAACGACTGAGTCCCGGCGAGAGCTGGGCAGGCGGCCCGCCGAACCCTCTGGTTCGCCTTAGGGGTAGGTGGGACTGTCACAGTTGGTATCAGAGCTTAGGCTTCAGATCTCTGTACTGTATCCTAGGTTTGAAGTTTAGGATGCCGGACTGTGGGTTTGATTTGACTCTTAGTGTTTACTTGGAATGCTTGAGTGATTCTTGCGGGATGTCTGGGATGTCTTGACATGATTGGTACAAGATGGAATGTCGAGGACGACATGCTTTTAAGGAGGGGAGTTTGTGACGCCCTGAAAAGTACGAGTGTGAGAACCCGAAAAATTTTCTAATTTTCTAGGGTTATTTTATTTAATCGCCCGTCTTTTCTACATTTTCTTTATTAGAAAATTTCCCCAGATAAAGTTTATGAGCAAAGATAGTTTTAAAATGATTTTTCTAGTATCGGTTAGTTTTTGAGAAATTAAGAGCGTATTTTGAACGTGGGACCCGCAAGTGCGGTAAATGCATTATATTTTTGACAACTTGTTGGAATTTTGTATTAAGTGATATTATTTTACAATGTGTTAAGATATTTGTATTGGAGAGACAAAAAGATAAGATTAAAACCCTAAAGGACCATTTGTCACAAAACCATTGGACCTTGACTTTTGACCAAGACTTTTCTAACTTTACTAAAACCAATTTGGACCCAATTTCTCTCCATTTTAGCTTGTCTTGGACGAAATTTTGAGAGAAAAAGAGAGAGAAAATCCATCATCTTGCACTTCAATTTCTTGTCCAAATCTTGAGTTCCAACCGATTAAATTGCAAATCACTCCATAAAACTTGCTAGCTAAGGAAGATTGAAGCTCTTGGTGGAGTTGTTTTGGAAGAAAAATCCCTAAGTCATCACCTTTCTTGATATTTGAAGGTATCATGTCTAGCCATCCTTTCTTTGTTCTTGATTATGCTAAATTAGAGACTTGTGATGGCTAAAGAGATGGTTTGATGGATTATATTTTGAGTTGTGGTTGGATGGATGAACTTTTATTATTTTTGGGGATTTTTCTGTTTTAATATGAGTATGATTATGTGGTTATGTATGATGATTGGAAATGATGTTTAATGATTCTAGAAGGTGGAAAAAGTGGAAGATTGCGAGTAAATTCTGTTTTGGAAGAAATCTGGAAAATTAGGGTTCTTGGTTCTCCATTCTGTCCGAAATTTTAGGTCCTAGATAGAGGCCGAATTGGCCTTTCCTTAAAACATGAAAGTTGTATGGAATGACATTTTAAAGGTGCCTACAAATTTTCAGGTCAATCGGAGTAGCGTAGAGTGAGAAAAGTCGAAATTACTATTGCTGTTCTGGTTTACCCGAAATTGGGATTTGCGACTGTAATTGGTTGTTTTGGCTGGAATTGCTTCCGAATTGGTTGTTGAGGCCTTCTGATGAAATTTGGCCCTGTTTCTTAGCTTTTATCTGGTTTTGGAATTTCTGGATTTGGACTTGGATAGCCTGCTTTATGATGTTTCCGCTAGAATGCGTTCTGTGAATCTGTTTTTGTGATTCTGGTATGGTATCTTGCATTTTTGACTTGGTTACACTCGAAACTGGGTTGAGTGACCTTCTGTAATGTTGTAGCCCTGTCTTTTAGCTTCGAAAGGGTGGGTCTTGCACCTTCATCCGACAATCGTAGCGCCTTTGGTGCTATTACCGCAAAGTAAAGTCAAAACCTATTTTTTTTCAGGACCAAAGTTAATTGCATATCCGAAATTTCTGGTTTTCTTTAATGTTTGTATATGTTTATGGAACCCTATTGGGGTCATACTTGCCATTGGTTTATGACTCGTTATCGAGTCTTCTTGTACTTGTTTGCATGTTTTAGGGCTTGCTTTCATTCCGGTCATTTCCTAGCTAACTTTTGTACTTGTACTACTTTGAGCCTCGTGAACGGCTTTTGGGAAATGAGATGACTTTTGTGTGAGATGTTGGGACTGATTTGAGGAAATAATGAAGCCTTAATGGCTGGAAAAGTTAGCAACTTCAGGGGAAGTGCTGTCCGAACTTTGAAGGGATTTGTTTGCATTGAGTTTGTGATCTAAGACTTGGATTTGAGCAAGGCAATTATATTTGATGGATGATTTCTGAGCCATGGAGGTGAGTGACCCTAAACTATTTCCAAAGTACTTGTGAAATGTTTCTTGCATTATGTACTCGATTGCATCTCATGCGTGCTTGCATGTGAATTCATGACATGATTTGGCTTCAATGAGTTCTGGGAAAGTCTTGTGCTGGACACCAACGTCTCCACCATTTTCGTGAGTTCGTGACATGACGGAGCAAATGGCTCCGGAGCTCAAAAAGGGGCTCCCTCCTAATGTTAATGTTAATGTTAAATGATCTATTTGAGCGTTGGGTGTTCAAGTGCTGTGATTTCACCGGCTCACGAGAGCACTAAACGTACATTTGATCTCTGAATCATGACATCATCGAAATGATCGAAATGCAACATTGTGAAATATATTTGTTTAATGATTTTTCTGGTTACTCGCTGAGCTTCTAGCTCACCCCAAAAAATATTTATATTCCCTCCACAGGGCTCAAAGCGAAGGAAGGACTTGTTGTGCTTATTCACATGTCTGGATGGCCTATATCTTGTACAGTTTGGATTTGGAAATCATTTTTATGTATAGTTGAGAATTGTTTCCGCTTCGCTTATGACATGTAATTTTTGGAGAATTTGATGTATATTGGAGATTTATATTGTAATATTTGAGGTTTATTCTTGTAATTCATTTGAGGACTGTAGTGAACGACTGAGTCCCGGCGAGAGCTGGGCAGGCGGCCCGCCGAACCCTCTGGTTCGCCTTAGGGGGAGGTGGGGCTGTCACAGTTGGTATCAGAGCTTAGGCTTCAGATCTCTGTAGTGTATCCTAGGTTTGAAGTTTAGGATGCCGGACTGTGGGTTTGATTTGACTCTTAGTGTTTACTTGGAATGCTTGAGTGATTCTTGCGGGATGTCTGGGATGTCTTGACATAATTGGTACAAGATGGAATGTCGAGGACGACATTCTTTTAAGGAGGGGAGTTTGTGACGCCCTGAAAAGTACGAGTGTGAGAACCCGAAAAATTTTCTAATTTTCTAGGGTTATTTTATTTAAGAGCAAATTATCCGGTTGGCCATTAAACTTTTGTGATCGTCGAGTTTTGGTCACTCAACTTTTAAAGGTCTGGTTTTGGCCACTAAACTGTATAAAGATGAGACGCGAGACTATTCTGTTACATTTAGCCGTTAAGTACTTTGATCTGTCCGTTAGCGTGGTTTCTAAGACAAAAGACAGGGTCTTTTTAGGAATTTCAAAATAGCACTTCTTCTTCTTTTTGCATAAACCTAAAGAAGGCAAATTCACCCGAGAAACTACAAGAGAGAAGGAAATGGAAGAAGCCTAGCTTGGAGCGCTGAACTCCGGCGATCTGGTCCTGGCGATTGACATAATGCAGTATAACATTTGGAGCTCAAGGCCCATGAACTCGTTCGCATCTGCTACAAGGACTACTTCTCTAGCTTTCACTTTTTTTTTCCTTTTCCAACCACTCGATTCGACCTTTCCATATAGACAGGTCATTGGTCCATTAGCATGGTGGAGAAACCGAGAAATCATTTTTATCCCTGGAAGATGCTATTGCAACCCAAGATGCAGTTTAATCAGAATTGATCGGAAAGGTTCGGAAAAATTCTATTCAGAATTAGATCAAAAAGGTTAAAAGACAAAAATAATTCTAATTCTGGCCAAATCCTTCATGTCTATTCTTCCTGAATTATCCTAATTTTCGACAAGCATTTTCCAGATAGGAAACTGATTTCAAGCTTTATCCACGCCCATCCTTGCACCGGCAGCCACATCCAAAGTCCAGATGGAAGAAACAGAGTGGAAAAAGCAGATGCAGAAACTTAACTTTGAAACTTGTACACATTTTTTTCCCAGCCCACAGTAAAAAGGTACAGGTGTATGCCGTAATAATCCAAGTGGACACCGCTCAATCTTCAGATCTATCTGCCATTGTAGATTATGCTGCAAAGCTCCCATAACAATTTGATTTAAATGATGGGTCACCCCACAAAGGTTTTGACGCAGGGTATAAAATTACCCCTCTGGCTTTCAAAGTAGAACGACTTCTCCGGGATGGCGGGCATTTGCAGGTGCAGCGAAGAATTTGACGCTCGGAAATCCACTGGTGGCGTTGGAGGAGTGATGCCTGCGGTGGATGAAAAGGGTCTGACGAAGATTTGAGGAGGGGGAGGAAGAAAAGCGACAATTTTTTAGAGAAGCATTGAATGCTACCATGAACTTCCTAAAAAGACCCTGTCTTTTGTCTTGGAAACCACGCTAACGGACAGATCAAAGAACTTAATGGCTAAATGTAACAGAATGGTCTCGCGTCTCATCTTTATACAGTTTAGTGGCCAAAACCAGAACTTTAAAAGTTGAGTGATCAAAACTCGACGATCGCAAAAGTTTAATGGCCAACCGGATAATTTGCTCTTTATTTAATCGCCCGCCTTTTCTACATTTTCTTTATTAGAAAATTTCTCCAGATAAAGTTTATGAGCAAAGATAGTTTTAAAATGATTTTTCTAGTATCGGTTAGTTTTTAAAAAATTAAGAGCGTATTTTGAACGTGGGACCCGCAAGTGCGGTAAATGCATTATATTTTTGACAACTTGTTGGAATTTTGTATTAAGTGATATTATTTTACAATGTGTTAAGATATTTGTATTGGAGAGACAAAAAGATAAGATTAAAACCCTAAAGGACCATTTGTCACAAAACCATTGGACCTTGACTTTTGACCAAGATTTTTCTAACTTTACTAAAACCAATTTGGACCCAATTTCTCTCCATTTTAGCTTGTCTTGGACGAAATTTTGAGAGAAAAAGAGAGAGAAAATCCATCATCTTGCACTTCAATTTCTTGTCCAAATCTTGAGTTCCAACCGATTAAATTGCAAATCACTCCATAAAACTTGCTAGCTAAGGAAGATTGAAGCTCTTGGTGGAGTTGTTTTGGAAGAAAATCCCTAAGTCATCACCTTTCTTGATATTTGAAGGTATCATGTCTAGCCATCCTTTCTTTGTTCTTGATTATGCTAAATTAGAGACTTGTGATGGCTAAAGAGATGGTTTGATGGATTATATTTTGAGTTGTGGTTGGATGGATGAACTTTTATTATTTTTGGGGATTTTTCTGTTTTAATATGAGTATGATTATGTGGTTATGTATGATGATTGGAAATGATGTTTAATGATTCTAGAAGGTGGAAAAAGTGGAAGATAGCAAGTAAATTCTGTTTTGGAAGAAATCTGGAAAATTAGGGTTCTTGGTTCTTCATTCTGTCCGAAATTTTAGGTCCTAGATAGAGGCCAAATTGGCCTTTCCTTAAAACATAAAAGTTGTATGGAATGACATTTTAAAGGTGCCTACAAAATTTCAGGTCAATCGGAGTAGCGTAGAGTGAGAAAAGTTGAAATTACTATTGCTGTTCTGGTTTACCCGAAATTGGGATTTGCGACTGTAATTGGTTGTTTTGGCTGGAATTGCTTCCGAATTGGTTGTTGAGGCCTTCTGATGAAATTTGGCCCTGTTTCTTATCTTTTATCTGGTTTTGGAATTTCTGGATTTGGACTTGGATAGCCTGCTTTATGATGTTTCCGCTAGAATGCGTTCTGTGAATCTGTTTTTGTGATTCTGGTATGGTATCTTGCATTTTTGACTTGGTTACACTCGAAACTGGGTTGAGTGACCTTCTGTAATGTTGTAGCCCTGTCTTTTAGCTTCGAAACGGTGGGTCTTGCACCTTCATCCGACAATCGTAGCGCCTTTGGTGCTATTACCGCAAAGTAAAGTCAAAACCTATTTTTTTTCAGGGCCAAAGTTAATTGCATATCCGAAATTTCTGGTTTTCTTTAATGTTTGTATATGTTTATGGAACCCTATTGGGGTCATACTTGCCATTGGTTTATGACTCGTTATCGAGTCTCCTTGTACTTGTTTGCATGTTTTAGGGCTTGCTTTCATTCCGGTCATTTCCTAGCTAACTTTTGTACTTGTACTACTTTGAGCCTCGTGAACGGCTTTTGGGAAATGAGATGACTTTTGTGTGAGATGTTGGGACTGATTTGAGGAAATAATGAAGCCTTAATGGCTGGAAAAGTTAGCAACTTCAGGGGAAGTGCTGTCCGAACTTTGAAGGGATTTGTTTGCATTGAGTTTGTGATCTAAGACTTGGATTTGAGCAAGGCAATGATATTTGATGGATGATTTCTGAGCCATGGAGGTGAGTGACCCTAAACTATTTCCAAAGTACTTGTGAAATGTTTCTTGCATTATCTACTCGTTTGCATCTCATGCGTGTTTGCATGTGAATTCATGACATGATTTGGCTTCAATGAGTTCTGGGAAAGTCTTGTGCTGGACACCAACGTCTCCACCATTTTCGTGAGTTCGTGACATGACGGAGCAAATGGCTCCGGAGCTCAAAAAGGGGCTCCCTCCTAATGTTAATGTTAATGTTAAATGATCTATTTGAGCGTTGGGTGTTCAAGTGCTGTGATTTCACCGGCTCACGAGAGCACTAAACGTACATTTGATCTCTGAATCATGACATCATCGAGATGATCGAAATGCAACATTGTGAAATATATTTGTTTAATGATTTTTCTGGTTACTCGCTGAGCTTCTAGCTCACCCCAAAAATATTTTATTTCCCTCCACAGGGCTCAAAGCGAAGGAAGGACTTGTTGTGCTTATTCACATGTCTGGATGGCCTATATCTTGTACAGTTTGGATTTGGAAATCATTTTTATGTATAGTTGAGAATTGTTTCCGCTTCGCTTATGACATGTAATTTTTGGAGAATTTGATGTATATTGGAGATTTATATTGTAATATTTGAGGTTTATTCTTGTAATTCATTTGAGGACTGTAGTGAACGACTGAGTCCCGGCGAGAGCTGGGCAGGCGGCCCGCCGAACCCTCTGGTTCGCCTTAGGGGGAGGTGGGGCTGTCACAGTTGGTATCAGAGCTTAGGCTTCAGATCTCTGTAGTGTATCCTAGGTTTGAAGTTTAGGATGCCGGACTGTGGGTTTGATTTGACTCTTAGTGTTTACTTGGAATGCTTGAGTGATTCTTGCGGGATGTCTGGGATGTCTTGACATAATTGGTACAAGATGGAATGTCGAGGACGACATTCTTTTAAGGAGGGGAGTTTGTGACGCCCTGAAAAGTACGAGTGTGAGAACCCGAAAAATTTTCTAATTTTCTAGGGTTATTTTATTTAAGAGCAAATTATCCGGTTGGCCATTAAACTTTTGTGATCGTCGAGTTTTGGTCACTCAACTTTTAAAGGTCTGGTTTTGGCCACTAAACTGTATAAAGATGAGACGCGAGACTATTCTGTTACATTTAGCCGTTAAGTACTTTGATCTGTCCGTTAGCGTGGTTTCTAAGACAAAAGACAGGGTCTTTTTAGGAATTTCAAAATAGCACTTCTTCTTCTTTTTGCATAAACCTAAAGAAGGCAAATTCACCCGAGAAACTACAAGAGAGAAGGAAATGGAAGAAGCCTAGCTTGGAGCGCTGAACTCCGGCGATCTGGTCCTGGCGATTGACATAATGCAGTATAACATTTGGAGCTCAAGGCCCATGAACTCGTTCGCATCTGCTACAAGGACTACTTCTCTAGCTTTCACTTTTTTTTTCCTTTTCCAACCACTCGATTCGACCTTTCCATATAGACAGGTCATTGGTCCATTAGCATGGTGGAGAAACCGAGAAATCATTTTTATCCCTGGAAGATGCTATTGCAACCCAAGATGCAGTTTAATCAGAATTGATCGGAAAGGTTCGGAAAAATTCTATTCAGAATTAGATCAAAAAGGTTAAAAGACAAAAATAATTCTAATTCTGGCCAAATCCTTCATGTCTATTCTTCCTGAATTATCCTAATTTTCGACAAGCATTTTCCAGATAGGAAACTGATTTCAAGCTTTATCCACGCCCATCCTTGCACCGGCAGCCACATCCAAAGTCCAGATGGAAGAAACAGAGTGGAAAAAGCAGATGTAGAAACTTAACTTTGAAACTTGTACACATTTTTTTCCCAGCCCACAGTAAAAAGGTACAGGTGTATGCCGTAATAATCCAAGTGGACACCGCTCAATCTTCAGATCTATCTGCCATTGTAGATTATGCTGCAAAGCTCCCATAACAATTTGATTTAAATGATGGGTCACCCCACAAAGGTTTTGACGCAGGGTATAAAATTACCCCTCTGGCTTTCAAAGTAGAACGACTTCTCCGGGATGGCGGGCATTTGCAGGTGCAGCGAAGAATTTGACGCTCGGAAATCCACTGGTGGCGTTGGAGGAGTGATGCCTGCGGTGGATGAAAAGGGTCTGACGAAGATTTGAGGAGGGGGAGGAAGAAAAGCGACAATTTTTTAGAGAAGCATTGAATGCTACCATGAACTTCCTAAAAAGACCCTGTCTTTTGTCTTGGAAACCACGCTAACGGACAGATCAAAGAACTTAATGGCTAAATGTAACAGAATGGTCTCGCGTCTCATCTTTATACAGTTTAGTGGCCAAAACCAGAACTTTAAAAGTTGAGTGATCAAAACTCGACGATCGCAAAAGTTTAATGGCCAACCGGATAATTTGCTCTTTATTTAATCGCCCGCCTTTTCTACATTTTCTTTATTAGAAAATTTCTCCAGATAAAGTTTATGAGCAAAGATAGTTTTAAAATGATTTTTCTAGTATCGGTTAGTTTTTAAAAAATTAAGAGCGTATTTTGAACGTGGGACCCGCAAGTGCGGTAAATGCATTATATTTTTGACAACTTGTTGGAATTTTGTATTAAGTGATATTATTTTACAATGTGTTAAGATATTTGTATTGGAGAGACAAAAAGATAAGATTAAAACCCTAAAGGACCATTTGTCACAAAACCATTGGACCTTGACTTTTGACCAAGATTTTTCTAACTTTACTAAAACCAATTTGGACCCAATTTCTCTCCATTTTAGCTTGTCTTGGACGAAATTTTGAGAGAAAAAGAGAGAGAAAATCCATCATCTTGCACTTCAATTTCTTGTCCAAATCTTGAGTTCCAACCGATTAAATTGCAAATCACTCCATAAAACTTGCTAGCTAAGGAAGATTGAAGCTCTTGGTGGAGTTGTTTTGGAAGAAAAATCCCTAAGTCATCACCTTTCTTGATATTTGAAGGTATCATGTCTAGCCATCCTTTCTTTGTTCTTGATTATGCTAAATTAGAGACTTGTGATGGCTAAAGAGATGGTTTGATGGATTATATTTTGAGTTGTGGTTGGATGGATGAACTTTTATTATTTTTGGGGATTTTTCTGTTTTAATATGAGTATGATTATGTGGTTATGTATGATGATTGGAAATGATGTTTAATGATTCTAGAAGGTGGAAAAAGTGGAAGATAGCAAGTAAATTCTGTTTTGGAAGAAATCTGGAAAATTAGGGTTCTTGGTTCTTCATTCTGTCCGAAATTTTAGGTCCTAGATAGAGGCCAAATTGGCCTTTCCTTAAAACATGAAAGTTGTATGGAATGACATTTTAAAGGTGCCTACAAATTTTCAGGTCAATCGGAGTAGCGTAGAGTGAGGAAAGTCGAAATTACTATTGTTGTTCTGGTTTACCCGAAATTGGGATTTGCGACTGTAATTGGTTGTTTTGGCTGGAATTGCTTCCGAATTGGTTGTTGAGGCCTTCTGATGAAATTTGTCCATGTTTCTTAGCTTTTATCTGGTTTTGGAATTTCTGGATTTGGACTTGGATAGCCTGCTTTATGATGTTTCCGCTAGAATGCGTTCTGTGAATCTGTTTTTGTGATTCTGGTATGGTATCTTGCATTTTTGACCTGGTTACACTCGAAACTGGGTTGAGTGACCTTCTGTAATGTTGTAGCCCTGTCTTTTAGCTTCGAAACGGTGGGTCTTGCACCTTCATCCGACAATCGTAGCGCCTTTGGTGCTATTACCGCAAAGTAAAGTCAAAACCTGTTTTTTTTCAGGGCCAAAGTTAATTGCATGTCCGAAATTTCTGGTTTTCTTTAATGTTTGTATATGTTTATGGAACCCTATTGGGGTCATACTTGGCATTGGTTTATGACTCGTTATCGAGTCTCCTTGTACTTGTTTGCATGTTTTAGGGCTTGCTTTCATTCCGGTCATTTCCTAGCTAACTTTTGTACTTGTACTACTTTGAGCCTCGTGAACGGCTTTTGGGAAATGAGATGACTTTTGTGTGAGATGTTGGGACTGATTTGAGGAAATAATGAGCCTTAATGGCTGGAAAAGTTAGCAACTTCAGGGGAAGTGCTGTCCGAACTTTGAAGGGATTTGTTTGCGTTGAGTTTGTGATCTAAGACTTGGATTTGAGCAAGGCAATGATATTTGATGGATGATTTCTGAGCCATGGAGGTGAGTGACCCTAAACTATTTCCAAAGTACTTGTGAAATGTTTCTTGAATTATGTACTCGATTGCATCTCATGCGTGCTTGCATGTGAATTCATGACATGATTTGGCTTCAATGAGTTCTGGGAAAGTCTTGTGCTGGACACCAACGTCTCCACCATTTTCGTGAGTTCGTGACATGACGGAGCAAATGGCTCCGGAGCTCAAAAAGGGGCTCCCTCCTAATGTTAATGTTAATGTTAAATGATCTATTTGAGCGTTGGGTGTTCAAGTGCTGTGATTTCACCGGCTCACGAGAGCACTAAACGTACATTTGATCTCTGAATCATGACATCATCAAAATGATCGAAATGCAACATTGTGAAATATATTTGTTTAATGATTTTCCTGGTTACTCGATGAGCTTCTAGCTCACCCCAAAAATATTTTATTCCCCTCCACAGGGCTCAAAGCGAAGGAAAGACTTGTTGTGCTTATTCACATGTCTGGATGGCCTATATCTTGTACAGTTTGGATTTGAAAATCATTTTTATGTATAGTTGAGAATTGTTTCCGCTTCGCTTATGACATGTAATTTTTGGAGAATTTGATGTATATTGGAGATTTATATTGTAATATTTGAGGTTTATTCTTGTAATTCATTTGAGGACTGTAGTGAACGACTGAGTCCCGTGAGAGCTGGGCAGGCGGCCCGCCGAACCCTCTGGTTCGCCTTAGGGGTAGGTGGGACTGTCACAGTTGGTATCAGAGCTTAGGCTTCAGATCTCTATAGTGTATCCTAGGTTTGAAGTTTAGGATGCCGGACTGTGGGTTTGATTTGACTCTTAGTGTTTACTTGGAATGCTTGAGTGATTCTTGCGGGATGTCTGGGATGTCTTGACATGATTGGTACAAGATGGAATGTCGAGGACGACATTCTTCTAAGGAGGGGAGTTTGTGACGCCCTGAAAAGTACGAGTGTGAGAACCCGAAAATTTTTCTAATTTTCTAGGGTTATTTTATTTAATCGCCCGCCTTTTCTGCATTTTCTTTATTAGAAAATTTCCCCAGATAAAGTTTATGAGCAAAGATAGTTTTAAAATGATTTTTCTAGTACCGGTTAGTTTTTGAGAAATTAAGAGCGTATTTTGAACGTGGGACCCGCAAGTGCGGTAAATGCATTATATTTTTGACAACTTGTTGGAATTTTGTATTAAGTGATATTATTTTACAATGTGTTAAGATATTTGTATTGGAGAGACAAAAAGATAAGATTAAAACCCTAAAGGACCATTTGTCACAAAACCATTGGACCTTGACTTTTGACCAAGACTTTTCTAACTTTACTAAAACCAATTTGGACCCAATTTCTCTCCATTTTAGCTTGTCTTGGACGAAATTTTGAGAGAAAAAGAGAGAGAAAATCCATCATCTTGCACTTCAATTTCTTGTCCAAATCTTGAGTTCCAACCGATTAAATTGCAAATCACTCCATAAAACTTGCTAGCTAAGGAAGATTGAAACTCTTGGTGGAGTTGTTTTGGAAGAAAAATCCCTAAGTCATCACATTTCTTGATATTTGAAGGTATCATGTCTAGCCATCCTTTCTTTGTTCTTGATTATGCTAAATTAGAGACTTGTGATGGCTAAAGAGATGGTTTGATGGATTATATTTTGAGTTGTGGTTGGATGGATAAACTTTTATTATTTTTGGAGATTTTTCTGTTTTAATATGAGTATGATTATGTGGTTATGTATGATGATTGGAAATGATGTTTAATGATTCTAGAAGGTGGAAAAAGTGGAAGATTGCAAGTAAATTCTGTTTTGGAAGAAATCTGGAAAATTAGGGTTCTTGGTTCTTCATTCTGTCCGAAATTTTAGGTCCTAGATAGAGGCCAAATTGGCCTTTGCTTAAAACATGAAAGTTGTATGGAATGACATTTTAAAGGTGCCTACAAAATTTCAGGTCAATCGGAGTAGCGTAGAGTGAGAAAAGTCAAAATTACTATTGCTGTTCTGGTTTACCCGAAATTGGGATTTGCGACTGTAATTGGTTGTTTTGGCTGGAATTGCTTCCGAATTGGTTGTTGAGGCCTTCTGATGAAATTTGGCCCTGTTTCTTAGCTTTTATCTGGTTTTGGAATTTCTGGATTTGGACTTGGATAGCCTGCTTCCGAATGGTGTTTCCCTTCTGATGCGTTCTGTTTCTTAGCTTTTATCTGGTTTTGGAATTTCTGGATTTGGACTTGGATAGCCTGCTTTATGATGTTTCCGCTAGAATGCGTTCTGTGAATCTGTTTTTGTGATTCTGGTATGGTATCTTGCATTTTTGATTGGTTACACTCGAAACTGGGTTGGGTGACCTTCTGTAATGTTGTAGCCCTATCTTTTAGATTTGAAACGGTGGGTCTTGCACCTTCATCCGACAATCGTAGCGCCTTTGGTGCTATTACCGCAAAGTAAAGTCAAAACCTATTTTTTTTCAGGGCCAAAGTTAATTGCATATCCGAAATTTCTGGTTTTCTTTAATGTTTGTATATGTTTATGGAACCCTATTGGCGTCATACTTGCTGTAGACACCAAATTTTGGTGTAATTTCATTTACTAATTATTTTTTAGTCTGTGCTCGTTTTTTTCCACTTTTTAGTTTTTAGTTTTTTAGTTTTTTATGTTATTATTATTTTTAAGTTTTTAGCATAGAATTTCTTGAAAAAAAAAAAAGAGGGAAAAGATTGAAAAAGGCTTTGGGGGTTTTGAGGCTGAAAAACAGAGGGGCGGATGAAGAAGGGAAGCAACGGAAAATTAGAGGAAAAAACGGAGGAGCTGGCGGCGGGGGAAAAAAAGAGATCTAAAAAAGAAACAGGGATAGAGGGAGTCTCGGCTAAGGTTTGGAGGCAGAATGAAAACAAAAAGAAAGAAAGCAGAGTGGGCGGCGGAGCAAGGAAAAGAAACAGGGGAGAGTAGCTATGGAGCATTGAGACCAAAAACAGAAAAAGCAGAGCAAGAGGGATAGAGAGCCGGGGAGTTAACGGCCGCAAAATCTGAAAACAAAGAGGGAAAAAGAGTGAAGGCTTCGGACAGGCAAAAGAAAGAAAAAGAAGACAGAGCAAAGAAAAAACAGGGAGGGAGGCTTCGGCTGAACGGAGGAAGAAACGAGCTTTGCCAGGGAAAGAATTGGTTGCAGCTATCAAAGCTTCACAGAAATGGAAGGAAGCCCAATCCGCCTCCCAAAAGCTTCACGGTCCCTCTCCTCAATCTCCATAACGAAGCCACAAGCAGGCCATTTAGAAGAACTTCGGGCCAGAAGCAAGAAGGGAAGGCCGCCCACCGAAATCCATTACCACCACCATTGAAGCTCATTGAGATTAGCACTGAAGATGGAGCCCAACATATCTGATTGGGTTTGTAAGTATGGATTTAATTTGTTTTGTTTGGGTTTCTGGTTTGGGTTTGAGAGGTGAAGCCCATCTGTTCTAGTTGCACTTTGTCTGGGCTTAAAAATAGGCTGACCTGCTTACCTCTTAAAGTTATCGGTTGGGCCAGGAGGGATTTTGGCCCAAGAAGTGAATAAAATGGCCCAATAGCCTGGTCCATGAAGAAACCAGAAAATAATTTTGCAAATCAGTCCCTGAATTTCTCCTTAACTGTGCTGTGGCCCTGGATATTTTCAACTTCTTTCAATTGGATCCTTAGATTAATTGCAAATAGGTCCCTGAACTTTATTTTTCTTTAATTTTGGCCCCAAAATTTTGTCAATCTTTGCAATCAGGTCCTTTCTTCTGTTGACTTCTTAAATGTGGATTGTTGACATGATTCAATTGATTCAAATTCATGCTTATTTTTATCATTTGTGATTATTTGCCAAATAGATTGGTGCCTTGACCCTTTTATTGTTTTGAAGCTAATATTCTTTTCATTTCACAACTCAAGGGAGGTAACCTCTATCTCCTTGATCTTATCTTTCCTACGTGCTCCTACGTGTTATGTGAATATGCATGTCTACGTTGCTTTCCTTGCCTTTCTTTAATTCCTTTCATTTATTTTATTTACTTTTGTGTTTTTATTTAAGTTATTCTTTATGGGGTATGTGTACACCTCTTGGCTTGTAATAGTTAGGGATTTAATTATTTTATTCCTTTTCCCCCTTTTAGATTGTAGTAGGGTCTCCCTAATGTAATAGATAGGGCTTGGAGGAGCATTCAATGAAGACCTATCGAAGTCATGTGCCTAGCTAGCAAATGTAATAGTTAGGGCTTTAATTGTCTTATGTGTCTTGCATGCTTAGTTACTACGTGTTAATTTGCTTTGTTAGGGCCTTGCATCTAGTCGAGCATGCTAAATGTTATGTGCTATGTGTTTATAAGTGTTTGGCATGTCTACTTGCTTTCCATAGTGTGGATGAATGGAATGGATGAATGTACGTCACCACACTAGTCCAACGCTAGTCGGAATTCATAGAATGGGCTAGTCCAACGCTAGACCCTTAGGGATTTCCCCTCATTAGCATATCATTTGCTTGTTCACTACATATCATGCATTTTTCCTTAGTTTTATCATCTGGCATGCTCCTCGAGCCCCTTTTCCCCTCATTTTAGGATTTTTGCATCTCATACCAGTTATAGGGTACATTTGCGTGAGAGTCCCCTTCCGATAAGGGAAACGAGCGAGTGTGGCTACTCGAGCCTTAGCACGCTAGTTTCGCCTTCTAATCAAAGGGAAAATCAAGTCACGATTTAGGTCTCCCCGTACCCAATATGCATGAATTCCCTAGGCTCATGCATTCTCAATCCACTCTATCATTACACTTTCACTTTCGTCTCATTTGCACACATGCACCTTTTTATCACTTTCACTTGCACACGAACACTTTTATCTCCACTTGCACACGAGCCCTTTTATCTTCACTTGCACACGAACATTTTTACCTTCACTCGCACACGAGTACTTTCATCTACATTTGCACACCTTCACTCTTATCCTATTACTTTTATCATTTTTCTCACTTCACAAACTCACACTTTCACATGGCATGCATTCCACTCATTTTTCACGTCATTTAGGTTTAGGTGTGACCTCTCCAAAAGGATCATTATTGGGCTTCACAACTAATGTGATTGGCACCACTCAACCTTTGAAGAGAAATTTCCCCCAATCCCCCTAGGTCTAGGGTTTTGCATTCATATAGACATATCCAATACGCGATACATACCTTGGGTAGAAAAATTAGGGAAAATTGGTTTAAGTCACGCAACTAGCCTTGGCTAGGTCGAAGGGGTGCCTTGGATTTTTATCCTTGCCTTCCCCTTCGTCAAATGTGACCCCCGATCCCTCTTTTGGTTACGCAGACCCAAAAGTTCTCAAAAAGGGTTTATTTACTTTTTTTCAAAACAAAAATCATTTTTGGGTGACTTGGTACACCCTAACTCTATACCAAGTGGCGACTCCATTTTTGATACAAAAAACCCTTTTGAACTTCACTTGGCCAAATCGTCGCATTCTAAGTCCCATGGCCTTTTACTTTTCATTTTGCACACGTTCACACATTACACACCACACATCACACACACAATTCATTCGAAAAGTGGGGCGCGACAGTTGGCGACTCCACTGGGGACTTCCTAAGTGGGTCCAAGCATTTGACTTAGCCATTCGTTTCCCTTTTTCTACCCTTTTTATGCATTGCATTTGGATATTAGGCTTGCATTTTCCATTTTTAGGGCCATTTGCCTCGCGCGCGTATCCAACTATTCCCTCACTCACGTATGTGTGATTGGTTGATTGGATGTTGTTTACTTGTTTATCTCGCGCTTGCATTGCATTTGGGGGGGTGTGTCACCTTTAGAGCCTCGTGTGGTTCTCACCCCTTCCCTCAAAATAGGGGAGCACTTCATACGTGCACGTTTACTTGCTTTATCCCATTTTATTTTATTTTCGTGGGCGCCATCCCACACCGCCTTGTAGGATTAGGATCGATTGCCTTGGGTAGGCGGCTGGTGTGCTCTGCGCCCATAGCGCTACCTAAGGGATCACTCGAGCCACCGACCAAAGGCCCTGGGAGTGATGACCCTTCGCCTTTAGGTCTGAAGGCTTGGGAGCCGAAGCTTTATCGAGTCTAGGCATTAGTGAACCCCAGCCTCATGCATCCATATTAGAATTTTCCTAGGTTAGAGTCAGCCTCACCCTATTTTAAGCACATTAGGCACGAGGGAAGGGGTTCCACCCCTTTTACCTGCTTTATTGTATTTCTTTTCTTAATTGCTTCCAATGTGTTATGTGTACTATCAATTGCACTAACCATTCTTTTGTTTTCTTGGATTGCATTCATATGCCTTAGCAATAAGAGGCCTTATTGGCACTCTTTTAGTGACTTACCCACTAGATAGCTCACATGTTTAAATTTCTGTCTTTGCACTTACTTTTCAATAAGTACATTTCATTTTAGCCCTTTTCCCCCCGTTGCATTATTTATGTCCTTTAGGTCATATTTGTCACATATTTACATCGCTTTAGTAAACTGGCATCATGCATAAACCCTAGAAAGGGAATGCCATTTAGGGGATCCCGCGTTAGGAATGAACCACCCCATGTCTCGGATATATAATCCAAATGAGACTTGCACGTTTACCTTTCTCGTACCATCCGAAGGGGTAGTGCACAAGGTAAGGTAAAGATCCGATCATTTTCATGAAGCAATTTTTGGAATATGAGCATCTAATAATCACTTTTTGGCCATTTTCTCAAAATTGGTAAAATTCCCTTGCGTAAAAGGACATTAATTCGAAGAAAATTCACAAATGATTCCTTCTATTGAGACGATAAATAAATTGAGGCCAAAATTTGATTTTTAGAAGGTCATAGACTAATGCACCTCAATAATTTTGAAATAACCAATGGCTGGACATTTCAACCAGTCCATTTGGCCAATTCATTCAATAAATCATCAATTCATTTGACCAATTTACCCTTGTTAGGGTCATTCCGTCGATTTTGAATAAATCGTCAATTCATTTGACCAATTTACCCTTTTTAGGGTCATTCGGCCGATTTTTGAATAAATCCCTAATTCAATTTCGTTCATTTGACCAATTTACCCATTTTTAGGGTAACCGAGCCGATTTCGAATAAATCAAGTTTTCATTCAATCTATTTGATCAATTTACCCTTTTTAGGGTGATCTGATTAATTTTGGATAAATTTCATTCAATTCATTTGACCCGTTTCCCTTTTTAGGGTAATGCGGTCGATTTTAAATAAATTTCATTCAACCCATTTTGTCCTATTAGGGTTTCATTGTCAAATTCCAAATTGGAAAATCTAGTCGATTTTGAAGAAAACCGTCCATTGCATCCAATCACTTGATCAATTAGGGTTTTTGACCCGTAATTCACTGAGAAATTTTATCAACGAATTCCAATCTCTTCGATAGGAGTTCGTCAAGGTCAAACCCATGCGTTTTGCAAATCAAAGGTGATCAATCTATTCGGACGTTGTCCTCATTTTGACAAATCTCTCGTCACCCCAATTGACCAAATTCTTTCAAAATTATTTTTCACTCCATGAGCTGATTGGATCCATCAGGTATTGTATAGTGCCTGCTCTGGAGGATTGCATTTTCATGCTAGGCCTACCCTTGGCATAAAAGGGTTCTCCCATAGGACATGCATACCGATTTTGCAGTTTTGCCTACTAACTCGGGGTATTTTTCTTTTGTTTCCCCCCTCCCCTGCATTCATAAAAATATTTCAATAAGACGAAAATGTTCTTCTATATCTGATGATAATTTTAATCCAATAAAGTTTGAAGATTACAAGTGTTATTTGATTCTTGGGCGGATCCTACGATGAAAACCCTCTGAGAGATGTTGTAATTGTTTTCCAAAGGGAAATTTTGTATATTTGAAAAGGAAACAAAAAGTGTATATGTGGAGCTCTTTACAAGTTTCTCTCTTCTCACTTGTATCGTAATTGAATGAGAAAATTTGTTTCAAACTTTTTCAGCAATAAACTTTTTGGACAATCATTGTTTTGTGTATATTTATGTACATTTCATTCTTTATTCTTATTCATTGGAGATTTCATGATGAATTTTAAGAAATAAGACTAAATTGGGATTTTTTCAACCTCCGGCCTGAAAATTCATAATAAGAGTGTTCAGAATTAAAAGAGGTCACTCAAAAGGCCCTATGAGATACCTTTCTCCTTCGCTTAATTCCGAAATAAAATCAGTCACATTGATTGATAAATTGTAAATTGGGGCAACTTTTGCTTGAAAATGTTCAAGGTGTCTAATTCGATTCAATCACATCTAAGTGAAAGCAAAAATGGGCATTATTCTTGTTCGTTTTGAAAATTTGGAATGATACTTTGAGCATTTGTTTCACTACCTATACAGATTTTTATCACTTGCTCTCCCATTTGAGCCTATGAAAGAATAATTTCGTTTCAAATAAGAGCCCTAATGATCACCACCCTATATTGGAAAATTTTCAAATATCAAATAGGGGAATGGATTTTCAATAACCGTTTCGTTACTTTGGTTGTCATGAAGTGTAAGAATGATGCTTTGGCCGTCGTTTCTACAACCTAAACACTGATCACCCCTTGCATCCTCATTTGAGCCAAAATTACTGGTTCTTTTCAAAGCACTTATGATCGCCCCCACACTGGGGAAGAAGATTGGAGAATTTTCCAAAAGAGAGAGAAAAGCCAAAATGCTAAGGCTAAAAGGGAGAGAACCGCAAATTGGAAATTTGATTCCACTTGGGTTCCAATGTTGAAAAAAGAAAAGGAAGAATTTCATCTGGTGGATCGTCTATGCAAGGGTCTTCCTCAGTCAATTAATTCAGATACATGCCAAAAATTTCCCATTAATGAAAATTTCTTTTCAGAGCTGTTGTAAGGAATGGAATACAAGTCAGGCCATCTTCTTTTCCAATCGAACACTTTATCCCTAGTTATCCCTTTTGAGCCATCAGAATAAATTATTTCGTTTGGCAACCCCTGAGAATCGCAAACCCCACACTGGGGGCGAGTTTGAGTTGAAAAGAAAATTTCAAAAAAGTGAAAAGCAACAAAATCAAAAACAAAAGAAGAAAAGAGAACCTCAGTTCAAAAATAAACTGGGGCAAATTTTGTGAAAGTTCGAAAGAACGGCAAAAGGCCGAAAAATCAAAAGGGGAAAGAAAATGAAAGAGAAAAAGCCTCAATTGAGCAAAAACTGGGGCAAATTCTGATTTTACCCTAAAATAGGGTTGACGCAACAATGCGATCTCAGATTCTTCAAACCAGTGTTGAAATCCGTTTTCAAGCCTTAACTTTTTTAAGCACCCCACCTGACCCCGTTACAAAAGCCGAAAGTCCTGACTTCTGTTCTTTGCAATGGCCCTGTCAAGAAAATTTCTGATGCCGGAAAATTTTAGCTGTATTTCTGAATTGCTTGAGTATGAGTTTGACGCTACTCACCATGTGAAAACCCATCAGCTCGAGGGAAAGGGAAAAGAGGCAAAAAGCAAAGAAAGAAAAGTAAATGCAAGAAAATGCAGAAAATTCGACGCTGAAGTCTCTGGTGAGTGATGAGAAAAATGCAAACAAAGTCTGAGATCTTTTGATTTCAAAATAGGGGCAATTTTAGAAAAATGCGATCTATGGTGCAATATCCTTGAAAGTCTTTAACTATCGTTTTCAAGCCACATTACAAGCTAATAAAGTCCATCGTTGACTTATTCTTTCATGACAATCCGAAGTGAGGATCATGCTCATAAGGAATTCATCAAATCATTTGTGATCATAAGGGCGTAACCCGTTTCCACATGTTTAGCTATCACTTCTGTCCATACGTTACAAGCCTAGAAAGCTTGTATGTTGACTAAGTTTTCTTGAAAATAAGGGTAACAAACTCTTTGCTTTCACTAAGATGTGACATTGAATGGATTACATACAACTGGGGCACAAAAATGAGACAGATTCTTATCTCCCATTTCCTTAGCCAGTTCAAAAATAGAGTCATGTGATTGGTCCTGAAAAGATGAGTCAACCAGAAGTGGTGACCCATTAAGCACCAATGCTACAAGTAAGGAAGAAGTCTTCTTAAATTTGGTGTTATTTCGAGGAATTCATCATGAAATTTCTGCATGAGTTCAAACTTGACGATTAAAGTTTCTTCACATTGTTGTATATGTGCACTCTTTTCTAAATAAAAGTGTGGTTTTTCTTTGTTCAAGTAAATGGGAAATCATCTAAACCAATTTTTGCAATCAAATGGGCCCAAACTGGGGCAAAATTTTTATTTGCAGAATTTCGCAAAATAAGCCCACACAGGGGCAAATATTTTTGTAGTCCAATTGAGGATTTCGTCCAAGAATCAAAATAATGCATTTTTCAAATCAGTCACGCTCATTGGAGTGCACGTAAGCCCTGTGCAGGTATTCACAGTTGAAGTCGACAAAAAGCATCTGGCGATGTGGAAGGCCGATGCCGAAGAAAGAGAAGAAAGAAGGGAAAAGGGCCCTACACTGGGGCAAATTATTTTTGGGAAAAAGATTCTCTCGAAAAATCAGAAAAATTCAAAAAATCAAAAAAAACAAGTTCAAAATTTTGTTTCTTGGAAAATCAAATTTAATTTCTTGTATTTTGACGAATCAAATTCAATTTCTTCACCAATTGGATGGCAGGATTGGGTCTTATCCCACTGACCATTCTAAAGATCGCGTTGGGACCGGGTTTCATCCCGCCAATCTCGGCAGGACCGGGTATAATCCCGCTGACCGCTTTTTATCAAATTGGGACCGGGTTTCATCCCGCCAATCTCGGCAGGACCGGGTATAATCCCGCTGACCGCTTTTTATCAAATTGGGACCGGGTTTCATCCCGCCAATCTCGGCAGGACCGGGTATAATCCCGCTGACCGCTTTTATCAAATTGGGACCGGGGTTTCATCCCGCCAATCTCGGCAGGACCGGGGTATAATCCCGCTGACCGCTTTTTATCAAATTGGGACCGGGTTTCATCCGCCAATCTCGGCAGGACCGGGTATAATCCCGCTGACCGCTTTTTATCAAATTGGGACCGGGTTTCATCCCGCCAATCTCGGCAGGACCGGGTATAATCCCGCTGACCGCTTTTTTATCAAATTGGGACCGGGTTTCATCCCGCCAATCTCGGCAGGACCGGGTATAATCCGCTGACCGTTTTTATCACATTGGAACCGGGTTTCATCCCGCCAATCTCGGCAGGACCGGGTATAATCCCGCTGACCGTTTTTATCACATTGGGACCGGGTTTTGTCCCGCCAATCTCGGCAGGACCGGGTATAATCCCGCTGACCGTTTTTCTCACATTGGGACCGGGTTTTATCCCGCCAATCTCGGCAGGACCGGGTTTTATCCCGCTGACCGTCCACACCCCGTCAGGCTCAGATGTCGTCTCACTGACCAATTCATCATACTGGGGCAAATTTTGAAAAGGTTCCCTAAAAAAAAATAAAAAATCAGAAAAATCCAAAATTCCAAAAATCCAAAATTCCAAAAATCCAAAAATCCAAAAATCCAAAAATCCAAAAATCAAAAAATCAAATCAAGTTCATCACGGCAGGCTCGGGTTTGATCCCACTGTCCGATTGTCGAGACATTTCATTTTCACAGCCACTGGAACATGGATCAGTCCCATTAACACTTCATTTCGCTTCTTTCATTTGCATCACCAATAAACATGGGTCAACCCCACCAATACTCCATCTCACTTCAATTCATCCCAATTTTAAATTTCTGTTCGGGTCTATCCCGTGGGTCTATCCCAATTTTACATTTCTGTCTGGGTCTATCCCATTTAAATTTCTGTCCGGGTCTATCCCGTGGGTCTATCCCAATTTTAAATTTCTGTTCGGGTCTATCCCGTGGGTCTATCCCAATTTTACATTTCTGTCCGGGTCTATCCCCGTTTTAAATTTCTGTTCGGGTCAATCCCGATTTTAAATTTTCTGTTTGGATCAATCCCATCTTAAAGTCTTCATTTCAAAAAAAACAAAAAAAAACAAAAAAAAAATCTGGTAAAGAGGTCAGTCCTCGTTTCAGAAGCGTCCGTCGTCCGGATCGTTCGTAGCCGAATAACACAGGTAAGTATTTGGTGTCTACTTCTTTATCTCAAGTTTTTTCAAAACTCAGACAAAGAGGGGCAAACTGTAGACACCAAATTTTGGTGTAATTTCATTTACTAATTATTTTTTAGTCTGTGCTCGTTTTTTTTTTTTTTTTACTCTTTAGTTTTTAGTTTTTTAGTTTTTTGTGTTATTATTATTTTTAAGTTTTTAGCATAGAATTTCTTGAAAAAAAAAAAAAGGAAAAGATTGAAAAAGGCTTTGGGGGTTTTGAGGCTGAAAAACAGAGGGGCGGATGAAGAAGGGAAGCAACGGAAAATTAGAGGAAAAAACGGAGGAGCTGGCGGCGGGGGAAAAAAGAGATCTAAAAAAGAAACAGGGATAGAGGGAGTCTCGGCTAAGGTTTGGAGGCAGAATGAAAACAAAAAGAAAGAAAGCAGAGTGGGCGGCGGAGCAAGGAAAAGAAACAGGGGAGAGTAGCTATGGAGCATTGAGACCAAAAACAGAAAAAGCAGAGCAAGAGGGATAGAGAGCCGGGGAGTTAACGGCCGCAAAATCTGAAAACAAAGAGGGAAAAAGAGTGAAGGCTTCGGACAGGCAAAAGAAAGAAAAAGAAGACAGAGCAAAGAAAAAACAGGGAGGGAGGCTTCGGCTGAACGGAGGAAGAAACGAGCTTTGCCAGGGAAAGAATTGGTTGCAGCTATCAAAGCTTCACAGAAATGGAAGGAAGCCCAATCCGCCTCCCAAAAGCTTCACGGTCCCTCTCCTCAATCTCCATAACGAAGCCACAAGCAGGCCATTTAGAAGAACTTCGGGCCAGAAGCAAGAAGGGAAGGCCGCCCACCGAAATCCATTACCACCACCATTGAAGCTCATTGAGATTAGCACTGAAGATGGAGCCCAACATATCTGATTGGGTTTGTAAGTATGGATTTAATTTGTTTTGTTTGGGTTTCTGGTTTGGGTTTGAGAGGTGAAGCCCATCTGTTCTAGTTGCACTTTGTCTGGGCTTAAAAATAGGCTGACCTGCTTACCTCTTAAAGTTATCGGTTGGGCCAGGAGGGATTTTGGCCCAAGAAGTGAATAAAATGGCCCAATAGCCTGGTCCATGAAGAAACCAGAAAATAATTTTGCAAATCAGTCCCTGAATTTCTCCTTAACTGTGCTGTGGCCCTGGATATTTTCAACTTCTTTCAATTGGATCCTTAGATTAATTGCAAATAGGTCCCTGAACTTTATTTTTCTTTAATTTTGGCCCCAAAATTTTGTCAATCTTTGCAATCAGGTCCTTTCTTCTGTTGACTTCTTAAATGTGGATTGTTGACATGATTCAATTGATTCAAATTCATGCTTATTTTTATCATTTGTGATTATTTGCCAAATAGATTGGTGCCTTGACCCTTTTATTGTTTTGAAGCTAATATTCTTTTCATTTCACAACTCAAGGGAGGTAACCTCTATCTCCTTGATCTTATCTTTCCTACGTGCTCCTACGTGTTATGTGAATATGCATGTCTACGTTGCTTTCCTTGCCTTTCTTTAATTCCTTTCATTTATTTTATTTACTTTTGTGTTTTTATTTAAGTTATTCTTTATGGGGTATGTGTACACCTCTTGGCTTGTAATAGTTAGGGATTTAATTATTTTATTCCTTTTCCCCCTTTTAGATTGTAGTAGGGTCTCCCTAATGTAATAGATAGGGCTTGGAGGAGCATTCAATGAAGACCTATCGAAGTCATGTGCCTAGCTAGCAAATGTAATAGTTAGGGCTTTAATTGTCTTATGTGTCTTGCATGCTTAGTTACTACGTGTTAATTTGCTTTGTTAGGGCCTTGCATCTAGTCGAGCATGCTAAATGTTATGTGCTATGTGTTTATAAGTGTTTGGCATGTCTACTTGCTTTCCATAGTGTGGATGAATGGAATGGATGAATGTACGTCACCACACTAGTCCAACGCTAGTCGGAATTCATAGAATGGGCTAGTCCAACGCTAGACCCTTAGGGATTTCCCCTCATTAGCATATCATTTGCTTGTTCACTACATATCATGCATTTTTCCTTAGTTTTATCATCTGGCATGCTCCTCGAGCCCCTTTTCCCCTCATTTTAGGATTTTTGCATCTCATACCAGTTATAGGGTACATTTGCGTGAGAGTCCCCTTCCGATAAGGGAAACGAGCGAGTGTGGCTACTCGAGCCTTAGCACGCTAGTTTCGCCTTCTAATCAAAGGGAAAATCAAGTCACGATTTAGGTCTCCCCGTACCCAATATGCATGAATTCCCTAGGCTCATGCATTCTCAATCCACTCTATCATTACACTTTCACTTTCGTCTCATTTGCACACATGCACCTTTTTATCACTTTCACTTGCACACGAACACTTTTATCTCCACTTGCACACGAGCCCTTTTATCTTCACTTGCACACGAACATTTTTACCTTCACTCGCACACGAGTACTTTCATCTACATTTGCACACCTTCACTCTTATCCTATTACTTTTATCATTTTTCTCACTTCACAAACTCACACTTTCACATGGCATGCATTCCACTCATTTTTCACGTCATTTAGGTTTAGGTGTGACCTCTCCAAAAGGATCATTATTGGGCTTCACAACTAATGTGATTGGCACCACTCAACCTTTGAAGAGAAATTTCCCCCAATCCCCCTAGGTCTAGGGTTTTGCATTCATATAGACATATCCAATACGCGATACATACCTTGGGTAGAAAAATTAGGGAAAATTGGTTTAAGTCACGCAACTAGCCTTGGCTAGGTCGAAGGGGTGCCTTGGATTTTTATCCTTGCCTTCCCCTTCGTCAAATGTGACCCCCGATCCCTCTTTTGGTTACGCAGACCCAAAAGTTCTCAAAAAGGGTTTATTTACTTTTTTTCAAAACAAAAATCATTTTTGGGTGACTTGGTACACCCTAACTCTATACCAAGTGGCGACTCCATTTTTGATACAAAAAACCCTTTTGAACTTCACTTGGCCAAATCGTCGCATTCTAAGTCCCATGGCCTTTTACTTTTCATTTTGCACACGTTCACACATTACACACCACACATCACACACACAATTCATTCGAAAAGTGGGGCGCGACACTTGCCATTGGTTTATGACTCGTTATCGAGTCTCCTTGTACTTGTTTGCATGTTTTAGGGCTTGCTTTCATTCCGGTCATTTCCTAGCTAACTTTTGTACTTGTACTACTTTGAGCCTTGTGAACGGCTTTTGGGAAATGAGATGACTTTTGTGTGAGATGTTGGGACTGATTTGAGGAAATAATGAAGCCTTAATGGCTGGAAAAGTTAGCAACTTCAGGGGAAGTGCTGTCCGAACTTTGAAGGGATTTGTTTGCATTAAGTTTGTGATCTAAGACTTGGATTTGAGCAAGGCAATGATATTTGATGAATGATTTCTGAGCTATGGAGGTGAGTGACCCTAAACTATTTCCAAAGTACTTGTGAAATGTTTCTTGCATTATGTACTCGATTACATCTCATGCGTGCTTGCATGTGAATTCATGACATGATTTGGCTTCAATGAGTTCTAGGAAAGTCTTGTGCTGGACACCAACGTCTCCACCATTTTCGTGAGTTCGTGACATGACGGAGCAAATGGCTCCGGAGCTAAAAAATGGGCTCCCTCCTAATGTTAATGTTAATGTTAAATGATCTATTTGAGCGTTGGGTGTTCAAGTGCTGTGATTTCACCGGCTCACGAGAGCACTAAACGTACATTTGATCTCTGAATCATGACATCATCAAAATGATCGAAATGCAACATTGTGAAATATATTTGTTTAATGATTTTCCTGGTTACTCGCTGAGCTTCTAGCTCACCCCAAAAATATTTTATTCCCCTCCACAGGGCTCAAAGCGAAGGAAGGACTTGTTGTGCTTATTCACATGTCTGGATGGCCTATATCTTGTACAGTTTGGATTTGAAAATCATTTTTATGTATAGTTGAGAATTGTTTCCGCTTCGCTTATGACATGTAATTTTTGGAGAATTTGATGTATATTGGAGATTTATATTGTAATATTTGAGGTTTATTCTTGTAATTCATTTGAGGACTGTAGTGAACGACTGAGTCCCGGTGAGAGCTGGGCAGGCGGCCCGCCGAACCCTCTGGTTCGCCTTAGGGGTAGGTGGGACTGTCACAGTTGGTATCAGAGCTTAGGCTTCAGATCTCTATAGTGTATCCTAGGTTTGAAGTTTAGGATGCCGGACTGTGGGTTTGATTTGACTCTTAGTGTTTACTTGGAATGCTTGAGTGATTCTTGCGGGATGTCTGGGATGTCTTGACATGATTGGTACAAGATGGAATGTCGAGGACGACATGCTTTTAAGGAGGGGAGTTTGTGACGCCCTGAAAAGTACGAGTGTGAGAACCCGAAAAATTTTCTAATTTTCTTGGGTTATTTTATTTAATCGCCCGCCTTTTCTACATTTTCTTTATTAGAAATTTTCCCCAGATAAAGTTTATGAGCAAAGATAGTTTTAAAATGATTTTTCTAGTTTCGGTTAGTTTTTGAGAAATTAAGAGCGTATTTTGAACGTGGGACCCGCAAGTGCGGTAAATGTATTATATTTTTGACAACTTGTTGGAATTTTGTATTAAGTGATATTATTTTACAATGTGTTAAGATATTTGTATTGGAGAGACAAAAAGATAAGATTAAAACCCTAAAGGACCATTTGTCACAAAACCATTGGACCTTGACTTTTGACCAAGACTTTTCTAACTTTACTAAAACCAATTTGGACCCAATTTCTCTCCATTTTAGCTTGTCTTGGACGAAATTTTGAGAGAAAAAGAGAGAGAAAATCCATCATCTTGCACTTCAATTTCTTGTCCAAATCTTGAGTTCCAACCGATTAAATTGCAAATCACTCCATAAAACTTGCTAGCTAAGGAAGATTGAAGCTCTTGGTGGAGTTGTTTTGGAAGAAAAATCCCTAAGTCATCACATTTCTTGATATTTGAAGGTATCATGTCTAGCCATCCTTTCTTTGTTCTTGATTATGCTAAATTAGAGACTTGTGATGGCTAAAGAGATGGTTTGATGGATTATATTTTGAGTTGTGGTTGGATGGATAAACTTTTATTATTTTTGGAGATTTTTCTGTTTTAATATGAGTATGATTATGTGGTTATGTATGATGATTGGAAATGATGTTTAATGATTCTAGAAGGTGGAAAAAGTGGAAGATTGCAAGTAAATTCTGTTTTGGAAGAAATCTGGAAAATTAGGGTTCTTGGTTCTTCATTCTGTCCGAAATTTTAGGTCCTAGATAGAGGCCAAATTGGCCTTTGCTTAAAACATGAAAGTTGTATGGAATGACATTTTAAAGGTGCCTACAAAATTTCAGGTCAATCGGAGTAGCGTAGAGTGAGAAAAGTCAAAATTACTATTGCTGTTCTGGTTTACCCGAAATTGGGATTTGCGACTGTAATTGGTTGTTTTGGCTGGAATTGCTTCCGAATTGGTTGTTGAGGCCTTCTGATGAAATTTGGCCCTGTTTCTTAGCTTTTATCTGGTTTTGGAATTTCTGGATTTGGACTTGGATAGCCTGCTTTATGATGTTTCCGCTAGAATGCGTTCTGTGAATCTGTTTTTGTGATTCTGGTATGGTATCTTGCATTTTTGACTTGGTTACACTCGAAACTGGGTTGGGTGACCTTCTGTAATGTTGTAGCCCTATCTTTTAGATTTGAAACGGTGGGTCTTGCACCTTCATCCGACAATCGTAGCGCCTTTGGTGCTATTACCGCAAAGTAAAGTCAAAACCTATTTTTTTTCAGGGCCAAAGTTAATTGCATATCCGAAATTTCTGGTTTTCTTTAATGTTTGTATATGTTTATGGAACCCTATTGGCGTCATACTTGCCATTGGTTTATGACTCGTTATCGAGTCTCCTTGTACTTGTTTGCATGTTTTAGGGCTTGCTTTCATTCCGGTCATTTCCTAGCTAACTTTTGTACTTGTACTACTTTGAGCCTTGTGAACGGCTTTTGGGAAATGAGATGACTTTTGTGTGAGATGTTGGGACTGATTTGAGGAAATAATGAAGCCTTAATGGCTGGAAAAGTTAGCAACTTCAGGGGAAGTGCTGTCCGAACTTTGAAGGGATTTGTTTGCATTAAGTTTGTGATCTAAGACTTGGATTTGAGCAAGGCAATGATATTTGATGAATGATTTCTGAGCTATGGAGGTGAGTGACCCTAAACTATTTCCAAAGTACTTGTGAAATGTTTCTTGCATTATGTACTCGATTACATCTCATGCGTGCTTGCATGTGAATTCATGACATGATTTGGCTTCAATGAGTTCTAGGAAAGTCTTGTGCTGGACACCAACGTCTCCACCATTTTCGTGAGTTCGTGACATGACGGAGCAAATGGCTCCGGAGCTAAAAAATGGGCTCCCTCCTAATGTTAATGTTAATGTTAAATGATCTATTTGAGCGTTGGGTGTTCAAGTGCTGTGATTTCACCGGCTCACGAGAGCACTAAACGTACATTTGATCTCTGAATCATGACATCATCAAAATGATCGAAATGCAACATTGTGAAATATATTTGTTTAATGATTTTCCTGGTTACTCGCTGAGCTTCTAGCTCACCCCAAAAATATTTTATTCCCCTCCACAGGGCTCAAAGCGAAGGAAGGACTTGTTGTGCTTATTCACATTTCTGGATGGCCTATATCTTGTACAGTTTGGATTTGAAAATCATTTTTATGTATAGTTGAGAATTGTTTCCGCTTCGCTTATGACATGTAATTTTTGGAGAATTTGATGTATATTGGAGATTTATATTGTAATATTTGAGGTTTATTCTTGTAATTCATTTGAGGACTGTAGTGAACGACTGAGTCCCGGTGAGAGCTGGGCAGGCGGCCCGCCGAACCCTCTGGTTCGCCTTAGGGGTAGGTGGGACTGTCACAGTTGGTATCAGAGCTTAGGCTTCAGATCTCTATAGTGTATCCTAGGTTTGAAGTTTAGGATGCCGGACTGTGGGTTTGATTTGACTCTTAGTGTTTACTTGGAATGCTTGAGTGATTCTTGCGGGATGTCTGGGATGTCTTGACATGATTGGTACAAGATGGAATGTCGAGGACGACATGCTTTTAAGGAGGGGAGTTTGTGACGCCCTGAAAAGTACGAGTGTGAGAACCCGAAAAATTTTCTAATTTTCTTGGGTTATTTTATTTAATCGCCCGCCTTTTCTACATTTTCTTTATTAGAAATTTTCCCCAGATAAAGTTTATGAGCAAAGATAGTTTTAAAATGATTTTTCTAGTTTCGGTTAGTTTTTGAGAAATTAAGAGCGTATTTTGAACGTGGGGACCCGCAAGTGCGGTAAATGTATTATATTTTTGACAACTTGTTGGAATTTTGTATTAAGTGATATTATTTTACAATGTGTTAAGATATTTGTATTGGAGAGACAAAAAGATAAGATTAAAACCCTAAAGGACCATTTGTCACAAAACCATTGGACCTTGACTTTTGACCAAGACTTTTCTAACTTTACTAAAACCAATTTGGACCCAATTTCTCTCCATTTTAGCTTGTCTTGGATGAAATTTTGAGAGAAAAAGAGAGAGAAAATCCATCATCTTGCACTTCAATTTCTTGTCCAAATCTTGAGTTCCAACCGATTAAATTGCAAATCACTCCATAAAACTTGCTAGCTAAGGAAGATTGAAGCTCTTGGTGGAGTTGTTTTGGAAGAAAAATCCCTAAGTCATCACATTTCTTGATATTTGAAGGTATCATGTCTAGCCATCCTTTCTTTGTTCTTGATTATGCTAAATTAGAGACTTGTGATGGCTAAAGAGATGGTTTGATGGATTATATTTTGAGTTGTGGTTGGATGGATAAACTTTTATTATTTTTGGAGATTTTTCTGTTTTAATATGAGTATGATTATGTGGTTATGTATGATGATTGGAAATGATGTTTAATGATTCTAGAAGGTGGAAAAAGTGGAAGATTGCAAGTAAATTCTGTTTTGGAAGAAATCTGGAAAATTAGGGTTCTTGGTTCTTCATTCTGTCCGAAATTTTAGGTCCTAGATAGAGGCCAAATTGGCCTTTGCTTAAAACATGAAAGTTGTATGGAATGACATTTTAAAGGTGCCTACAAAATTTCAGGTCAATCGGAGTAGCGTAGAGTGAGAAAAGTCAAAATTACTATTGCTGTTCTGGTTTACCCGAAATTGGGATTTGCGACTGTAATTGGTTGTTTTGGCTGGAATTGCTTCCGAATTGGTTGTTGAGGCCTTCTGATGAAATTTGGCCCTGTTTCTTAGCTTTTATCTGGTTTTGGAATTTCTGGATTTGGACTTGGATAGCCTGCTTTATGATGTTTCCGCTAGAATGCGTTCTGTGAA
This sequence comes from Coffea eugenioides, assembly GCF_003713205.1. Classification (NCBI taxonomy): domain Eukaryota; kingdom Viridiplantae; phylum Streptophyta; class Magnoliopsida; order Gentianales; family Rubiaceae; genus Coffea; species Coffea eugenioides. The sequence goes on from NC_040038.1 coordinate 31,300,157, forward strand.
TCTGTTTTTGTGATTCTGGTATGGTATCTTGCATTTTTGACTTGGTTACACTCGAAACTGGGTTGGGTGACCTTCTGTAATGTTGTAGCCCTATCTTTTAGATTTGAAACGGTGGGTCTTGCACCTTCATCCGACAATCGTAGCGCCTTTGGTGCTATTACCGCAAAGTAAAGTCAAAACCTATTTTTTTTCAGGGCCAAAGTTAATTGCATATCCGAAATTTCTGGTTTTCTTTAATGTTTGTATATGTTTATGGAACCCTATTGGCGTCATACTTGCCATTGGTTTATGACTCGTTATCGAGTCTCCTTGTACTTGTTTGCATGTTTTAGGGCTTGCTTTCATTCCGGCCATTTCCTAGCTAACTTTTGTACTTGTACTACTTTGAGCCTTGTGAACGGCTTTTGGGAAATGAGATGACTTTTGTGTGAGATGTTGGGACTGATTTGAGGAAATAATGAAGCCTTAATGGCTGGAAAAGTTAGCAACTTCAGGGGAAGTGCTGTCCGAACTTTGAAGGGATTTGTTTGCATTAAGTTTGTGATCTAAGACTTGGATTTGAGCAAGGCAATGATATTTGATGAATGATTTCTGAGCTATGGAGGTGAGTGACCCTAAACTATTTCCAAAGTACTTGTGAAATGTTTCTTGCATTATGTACTCGATTACATCTCATGCGTGCTTGCATGTGAATTCATGACATGATTTGGCTTCAATGAGTTCTAGGAAAGTCTTGTGCTGGACACCAACGTCTCCACCATTTTCGTGAGTTCGTGACATGACGGAGCAAATGGCTCCGGAGCTAAAAAATGGGCTCCCTCCTAATGTTAATGTTAATGTTAAATGATCTATTTGAGCGTTGGGTGTTCAAGTGCTGTGATTTCACCGGCTCACGAGAGCACTAAACGTACATTTGATCTCTGAATCATGACATCATCAAAATGATCGAAATGCAACATTGTGAAATATATTTGTTTAATGATTTTCCTGGTTACTCGCTGAGCTTCTAGCTCACCCCAAAAATATTTTATTCCCCTCCACAGGGCTCAAAGCGAAGGAAGGACTTGTTGTGCTTATTCACATTTCTGGATGGCCTATATCTTGTACAGTTTGGATTTGAAAATCATTTTTATGTATAGTTGAGAATTGTTTCCGCTTCGCTTATGACATGTAATTTTTGGAGAATTTGATGTATATTGGAGATTTATATTGTAATATTTGAGGTTTATTCTTGTAATTCATTTGAGGACTGTAGTGAACGACTGAGTCCCGGTGAGAGCTGGGCAGGCGGCCCGCCGAACCCTCTGGTTCGCCTTAGGGGTAGGTGGGACTGTCACAGTTGGTATCAGAGCTTAGGCTTCAGATCTCTATAATGTATCCTAGGTTTGAAGTTTAGGATGCCGGACTGTGGGTTTGATTTGACTCTTAGTGTTTACTTGGAATGCTTGAGTGATTCTTGCGGGATGTCTGGGATGTCTTGACATGATTGGTACAAGATGGAATGTCGAGGACGACATGCTTTTAAGGAGGGGAGTTTGTGACGCCCTGAAAAGTACGAGTGTGAGAACCCGAAAAATTTTCTAATTTTCTTGGGTTATTTTATTTAATCGCCCGCCTTTTCTACATTTTCTTTATTAGAAATTTTCCCCAGATAAAGTTTATGAGCAAAGATAGTTTTAAAATGATTTTTCTAGTTTCGGTTAGTTTTTGAGAAATTAAGAGCGTATTTTGAACGTGGGACCCGCAAGTGCGGTAAATGTATTATATTTTTGACAACTTGTTGGAATTTTGTATTAAGTGATATTATTTTACAATGTGTTAAGATATTTGTATTGGAGAGACAAAAAGATAAGATTAAAACCCTAAAGGACCATTTGTCACAAAACCATTGGACCTTGACTTTTGACCAAGACTTTTCTAACTTTACTAAAACCAATTTGGACCCAATTTCTCTCCATTTTAGCTTGTCTTGGATGAAATTTTGAGAGAAAAAGAGAGAGAAAATCCATCATCTTGCACTTCAATTTCTTGTCCAAATCTTGAGTTCCAACCGATTAAATTGCAAATCACTCCATAAAACTTGCTAGCTAAGGAAGATTGAAGCTCTTGGTGGAGTTGTTTTGGAAGAAAAATCCCTAAGTCATCACATTTCTTGATATTTGAAGGTATCATGTCTAGCCATCCTTTCTTTGTTCTTGATTATGCTAAATTAGAGACTTGTGATGGCTAAAGAGATGGTTTGATGGATTATATTTTGAGTTGTGGTTGGATGGATAAACTTTTATTATTTTTGGAGATTTTTCTGTTTTAATATGAGTATGATTATGTGGTTATGTATGATGATTGGAAATGATGTTTAATGATTCTAGAAGGTGGAAAAAGTGGAAGATTGCAAGTAAATTCTGTTTTGGAAGAAATCTGGAAAATTAGGGTTCTTGGTTCTTCATTCTGTCCGAAATTTTAGGTCCTAGATAGAGGCCAAATTGGCCTTTGCTTAAAACATGAAAGTTGTATGGAATGACATTTTAAAGGTGCCTACAAAATTTCAGGTCAATCGGAGTAGCGTAGAGTGAGAAAAGTCAAAATTACTATTGCTGTTCTGGTTTACCCGAAATTGGGATTTGCGACTGTAATTGGTTGTTTTGGCTGGAATTGCTTCCGAATTGGTTGTTGAGGCCTTCTGATGAAATTTGGCCCTGTTTCTTAGCTTTTATCTGGTTTTGGAATTTCTGGATTTGGACTTGGATAGCCTGCTTTATGATGTTTCCGCTAGAATGCGTTCTGTGAATCTGTTTTTGTGATTCTGGTATGGTATCTTGCATTTTTGACTTGGTTACACTCGAAACTGGGTTGGGTGACCTTCTGTAATGTTGTAGCCCTATCTTTTAGATTTGAAACGGTGGGTCTTGCACCTTCATCCGACAATCGTAGCGCCTTTGGTGCTATTACCGCAAAGTAAAGTCAAAACCTATTTTTTTTCAGGGCCAAAGTTAATTGCATATCCGAAATTTCTGGTTTTCTTTAATGTTTGTATATGTTTATGGAACCCTATTGGCGTCATACTTGCCATTGGTTTATGACTCGTTATCGAGTCTCCTTGTACTTGTTTGCATGTTTTAGGGCTTGCTTTCATTCCGGTCATTTCCTAGCTAACTTTTGTACTTGTACTACTTTGAGCCTTGTGAACGGCTTTTGGGAAATGAGATGACTTTTGTGTGAGATGTTGGGACTGATTTGAGGAAATAATGAAGCCTTAATGGCTGGAAAAGTTAGCAACTTCAGGGGAAGTGCTGTCCGAACTTTGAAGGGATTTGTTTGCATTAAGTTTGTGATCTAAGACTTGGATTTGAGCAAGGCAATGATATTTGATGAATGATTTCTGAGCTATGGAGGTGAGTGACCCTAAACTATTTCCAAAGTACTTGTGAAATGTTTCTTGCATTATGTACTCGATTACATCTCATGCGTGCTTGCATGTGAATTCATGACATGATTTGGCTTCAATGAGTTCTAGGAAAGTCTTGTGCTGGACACCAACGTCTCCACCATTTTCGTGAGTTCGTGACATGACGGAGCAAATGGCTCCGGAGCTAAAAAATGGGCTCCCTCCTAATGTTAATGTTAATGTTAAATGATCTATTTGAGCGTTGGGTGTTCAAGTGCTGTGATTTCACCGGCTCACGAGAGCACTAAACGTACATTTGATCTCTGAATCATGACATCATCAAAATGATCGAAATGCAACATTGTGAAATATATTTGTTTAATGATTTTCCTGGTTACTCGCTGAGCTTCTAGCTCACCCCAAAAATATTTTATTCCCCTCCACAGGGCTCAAAGCGAAGGAAGGACTTGTTGTGCTTATTCACATTTCTGGATGGCCTATATCTTGTACAGTTTGGATTTGAAAATCATTTTTATGTATAGTTGAGAATTGTTTCCGCTTCGCTTATGACATGTAATTTTTGGAGAATTTGATGTATATTGGAGATTTATATTGTAATATTTGAGGTTTATTCTTGTAATTCATTTGAGGACTGTAGTGAACGACTGAGTCCCGGTGAGAGCTGGGCAGGCGGCCCGCCGAACCCTCTGGTTCGCCTTAGGGGTAGGTGGGACTGTCACAGTTGGTATCAGAGCTTAGGCTTCAGATCTCTATAGTGTATCCTAGGTTTGAAGTTTAGGATGCCGGACTGTGGGTTTGATTTGACTCTTAGTGTTTACTTGGAATGCTTGAGTGATTCTTGCGGGATGTCTGGGATGTCTTGACATGATTGGTACAAGATGGAATGTCGAGGACGACATGCTTTTAAGGAGGGGAGTTTGTGACGCCCTGAAAAGTACGAGTGTGAGAACCCGAAAAATTTTCTAATTTTCTTGGGTTATTTTATTTAATCGCCCGCCTTTTCTACATTTTCTTTATTAGAAATTTTCCCCAGATAAAGTTTATGAGCAAAGATAGTTTTAAAATGATTTTTCTAGTTTCGGTTAGTTTTTGAGAAATTAAGAGCGTATTTTGAACGTGGGACCCGCAAGTGCGGTAAATGTATTATATTTTTGACAACTTGTTGGAATTTTGTATTAAGTGATATTATTTTACAATGTGTTAAGATATTTGTATTGGAGAGACAAAAAGATAAGATTAAAACCCTAAAGGACCATTTGTCACAAAACCATTGGACCTTGACTTTTGACCAAGACTTTTCTAACTTTACTAAAACCAATTTGGACCCAATTTCTCTCCATTTTAGCTTGTCTTGGATGAAATTTTGAGAGAAAAAGAGAGAGAAAATCCATCATCTTGCACTTCAATTTCTTGTCCAAATCTTGAGTTCCAACCGATTAAATTGCAAATCACTCCATAAAACTTGCTAGCTAAGGAAGATTGAAGCTCTTGGTGGAGTTGTTTTGGAAGAAAAATCCCTAAGTCATCACATTTCTTGATATTTGAAGGTATCATGTCTAGCCATCCTTTCTTTGTTCTTGATTATGCTAAATTAGAGACTTGTGATGGCTAAAGAGATGGTTTGATGGATTATATTTTGAGTTGTGGTTGGATGGATAAACTTTTATTATTTTTGGAGATTTTTCTGTTTTAATATGAGTATGATTATGTGGTTATGTATGATGATTGGAAATGATGTTTAATGATTCTAGAAGGTGGAAAAAGTGGAAGATTGCAAGTAAATTCTGTTTTGGAAGAAATCTGGAAAATTAGGGTTCTTGGTTCTTCATTCTGTCCGAAATTTTAGGTCCTAGATAGAGGCCAAATTGGCCTTTGCTTAAAACATGAAAGTTGTATGGAATGACATTTTAAAGGTGCCTACAAAATTTCAGGTCAATCGGAGTAGCGTAGAGTGAGAAAAGTCAAAATTACTATTGCTGTTCTGGTTTACCCGAAATTGGGATTTGCGACTGTAATTGGTTGTTTTGGCTGGAATTGCTTCCGAATTGGTTGTTGAGGCCTTCTGATGAAATTTGGCCCTGTTTCTTAGCTTTTATCTGGTTTTGGAATTTCTGGATTTGGACTTGGATAGCCTGCTTTATGATGTTTCCGCTAGAATGCGTTCTGTGAATCTGTTTTTGTGATTCTGGTATGGTATCTTGCATTTTTGACTTGGTTACACTCGAAACTGGGTTGGGTGACCTTCTGTAATGTTGTAGCCCTATCTTTTAGATTTGAAACGGTGGGTCTTGCACCTTCATCCGACAATCGTAGCGCCTTTGGTGCTATTACCGCAAAGTAAAGTCAAAACCTATTTTTTTTCAGGGCCAAAGTTAATTGCATATCCGAAATTTCTGGTTTTCTTTAATGTTTGTATATGTTTATGGAACCCTATTGGCGTCATACTTGCCATTGGTTTATGACTCGTTATCGAGTCTCCTTGTACTTGTTTGCATGTTTTAGGGCTTGCTTTCATTCCGGCCATTTCCTAGCTAACTTTTGTACTTGTACTACTTTGAGCCTTGTGAACGGCTTTTGGGAAATGAGATGACTTTTGTGTGAGATGTTGGGACTGATTTGAGGAAATAATGAAGCCTTAATGGCTGGAAAAGTTAGCAACTTCAGGGGAAGTGCTGTCCGAACTTTGAAGGGATTTGTTTGCATTAAGTTTGTGATCTAAGACTTGGATTTGAGCAAGGCAATGATATTTGATGAATGATTTCTGAGCTATGGAGGTGAGTGACCCTAAACTATTTCCAAAGTACTTGTGAAATGTTTCTTGCATTATGTACTCGATTACATCTCATGCGTGCTTGCATGTGAATTCATGACATGATTTGGCTTCAATGAGTTCTAGGAAAGTCTTGTGCTGGACACCAACGTCTCCACCATTTTCGTGAGTTCGTGACATGACGGAGCAAATGGCTCCGGAGCTAAAAAATGGGCTCCCTCCTAATGTTAATGTTAATGTTAAATGATCTATTTGAGCGTTGGGTGTTCAAGTGCTGTGATTTCACCGGCTCACGAGAGCACTAAACGTACATTTGATCTCTGAATCATGACATCATCAAAATGATCGAAATGCAACATTGTGAAATATATTTGTTTAATGATTTTCCTGGTTACTCGCTGAGCTTCTAGCTCACCCCAAAAATATTTTATTCCCCTCCACAGGGCTCAAAGCGAAGGAAGGACTTGTTGTGCTTATTCACATTTCTGGATGGCCTATATCTTGTACAGTTTGGATTTGAAAATCATTTTTATGTATAGTTGAGAATTGTTTCCGCTTCGCTTATGACATGTAATTTTTGGAGAATTTGATGTATATTGGAGATTTATATTGTAATATTTGAGGTTTATTCTTGTAATTCATTTGAGGACTGTAGTGAACGACTGAGTCCCGGTGAGAGCTGGGCAGGCGGCCCGCCGAACCCTCTGGTTCGCCTTAGGGGTAGGTGGGACTGTCACAGTTGGTATCAGAGCTTAGGCTTCAGATCTCTATAATGTATCCTAGGTTTGAAGTTTAGGATGCCGGACTGTGGGTTTGATTTGACTCTTAGTGTTTACTTGGAATGCTTGAGTGATTCTTGCGGGATGTCTGGGATGTCTTGACATGATTGGTACAAGATGGAATGTCGAGGACGACATGCTTTTAAGGAGGGGAGTTTGTGACGCCCTGAAAAGTACGAGTGTGAGAACCCGAAAAATTTTCTAATTTTCTTGGGTTATTTTATTTAATCGCCCGCCTTTTCTACATTTTCTTTATTAGAAATTTTCCCCAGATAAAGTTTATGAGCAAAGATAGTTTTAAAATGATTTTTCTAGTTTCGGTTAGTTTTTGAGAAATTAAGAGCGTATTTTGAACGTGGGACCCGCAAGTGCGGTAAATGCATTATATTTTTGACAACTTGTTGGAATTTTGTATTAAGTGATATTATTTTACAATGTGTTAAGATATTTGTATTGGAGAGACAAAAAGATAAGATTAAAACCCTAAAGGACCATTTGTCACAAAACCATTGGACCTTGACTTTTGACCAAGACTTTTCTAACTTTACTAAAACCAATTTGGACCCAATTTCTCTCCATTTTAGCTTGTCTTGGACGAAATTTTGAGAGAAAAAGAGAGAGAAAATCCATCATCTTGCACTTCAATTTCTTGTCCAAATCTTGAGTTCCAACCGATTAAATTGCAAATCACTCCATAAAACTTGCTAGCTAAGGAAGATTGAAGCTCTTGGTGGAGTTGTTTTGGAAGAAAAATCCCTAAGTCATCACATTTCTTGATATTTGAAGGTATCATGTCTAGCCATCCTTTCTTTGTTCTTGATTATGCTAAATTAGAGACTTGTGATGGCTAAAGAGATGGTTTGATGGATTATATTTTGAGTTGTGGTTGGATGGATAAACTTTTATTATTTTTGGAGATTTTTCTGTTTTAATATGAGTATGATTATGTGGTTATGTATGATGATTGGAAATGATGTTTAATGATTCTAGAAGGTGGAAAAAGTGGAAGATTGCAAGTAAATTCTGTTTTGGAAGAAATCTGGAAAATTAGGGTTCTTGGTTCTTCATTCTGTCCGAAATTTTAGGTCCTAGATAGAGGCCAAATTGGCCTTTGCTTAAAACATGAAAGTTGTATGGAATGACATTTTAAAGGTGCCTACAAAATTTCAGGTCAATCGGAGTAGCGTAGAGTGAGAAAAGTCGAAATTACTATTGCTGTTCTGGTTTACCCGAAATTGGGATTTGCGACTGTAATTGGTTGTTTTGGCTGGAATTGCTTCCGAATTGGTTGTTGAGGCCTTCTGATGAAATTTGGCCCTGTTTCTTAGCTTTTATCTGGTTTTGGAATTTCTGGATTTGGACTTGGATAGCCTGCTTTATGATGTTTCCGCTAGAATGCGTTCTGTGAATCTGTTTTTGTGATTCTGGTATGGTATCTTGCATTTTTGACTTGGTTACACTCGAAACTGGGTTGGGTGACCTTCTGTAATGTTGTAGCCCTATCTTTTAGATTTGAAACGGTGGGTCTTGCACCTTCATCCGACAATCGTAGCGCCTTTGGTGCTATTACCGCAAAGTAAAGTCAAAACCTATTTTTTTTCAGGGCCAAAGTTAATTGCATATCCGAAATTTCTGGTTTTCTTTAATGTTTGTATATGTTTATGGAACCCTATTGGCGTCATACTTGCCATTGGTTTATGACTCGTTATCGAGTCTCCTTGTACTTGTTTGCATGTTTTAGGGCTTGCTTTCATTCCGGTCATTTCCTAGCTAACTTTTGTACTTGTACTACTTTGAGCCTTGTGAACGGCTTTTGGGAAATGAGATGACTTTTGTGTGAGATGTTGGGACTGATTTGAGGAAATAATGAAGCCTTAATGGCTGGAAAAGTTAGCAACTTCAGGGGAAGTGCTGTCCGAACTTTGAAGGGATTTGTTTGCATTAAGTTTGTGATCTAAGACTTGGATTTGAGCAAGGCAATGATATTTGATGAATGATTTCTGAGCTATGGAGGTGAGTGACCCTAAACTATTTCCAAAGTACTTGTGAAATGTTTCTTGCATTATGTACTCGATTACATCTCATGCGTGCTTGCATGTGAATTCATGACATGATTTGGCTTCAATGAGTTCTAGGAAAGTCTTGTGCTGGACACCAACGTCTCCACCATTTTCGTGAGTTCGTGACATGACGGAGCAAATGGCTCCGGAGCTAAAAAATGGGCTCCCTCCTAATGTTAATGTTAATGTTAAATGATCTATTTGAGCGTTGGGTGTTCAAGTGCTGTGATTTCACCGGCTCACGAGAGCACTAAACGTACATTTGATCTCTGAATCATGACATCATCAAAATGATCGAAATGCAACATTGTGAAATATATTTGTTTAATGATTTTCCTGGTTACTCGCTGAGCTTCTAGCTCACCCCAAAAATATTTTATTCCCCTCCACAGGGCTCAAAGCGAAGGAAGGACTTGTTGTGCTTATTCACATTTCTGGATGGCCTATATCTTGTACAGTTTGGATTTGAAAATCATTTTTATGTATAGTTGAGAATTGTTTCCGCTTCGCTTATGACATGTAATTTTTGGAGAATTTGATGTATATTGGAGATTTATATTGTAATATTTGAGGTTTATTCTTGTAATTCATTTGAGGACTGTAGTGAACGACTGAGTCCCGGTGAGAGCTGGGCAGGCGGCCCGCCGAACCCTCTGGTTCGCCTTAGGGGTAGGTGGGACTGTCACAGTTGGTATCAGAGCTTAGGCTTCAGATCTCTATAGTGTATCCTAGGTTTGAAGTTTAGGATGCCGGACTGTGGGTTTGATTTGACTCTTAGTGTTTACTTGGAATGCTTGAGTGATTCTTGCGGGATGTCTGGGATGTCTTGACATGATTGGTACAAGATGGAATGTCGAGGACGACATGCTTTTAAGGAGGGGAGTTTGTGACGCCCTGAAAAGTACGAGTGTGAGAACCCGAAAAATTTTCTAATTTTCTTGGGTTATTTTATTTAATCGCCCGCCTTTTCTACATTTTCTTTATTAGAAATTTTCCCCAGATAAAGTTTATGAGCAAAGATAGTTTTAAAATGATTTTTCTAGTTTCGGTTAGTTTTTGAGAAATTAAGAGCGTATTTTGAACGTGGGACCCGCAAGTGCGGTAAATGCATTATATTTTTGACAACTTGTTGGAATTTTGTATTAAGTGATATTATTTTACAATGTGTTAAGATATTTGTATTGGAGAGACAAAAAGATAAGATTAAAACCCTAAAGGACCATTTGTCACAAAACCATTGGACCTTGACTTTTGACCAAGACTTTTCTAACTTTACTAAAACCAATTTGGACCCAATTTCTCTCCATTTTAGCTTGTCTTGGATGAAATTTTGAGAGAAAAAGAGAGAGAAAATCCATCATCTTGCACTTCAATTTCTTGTCCAAATCTTGAGTTCCAACCGATTAAATTGCAAATCACTCCATAAAACTTGCTAGCTAAGGAAGATTGAAGCTCTTGGTGGAGTTGTTTTGGAAGAAAAATCCCTAAGTCATCACCTTTCTTGATATTTGAAGGTATCATGTCTAGCCATCCTTTCTTTGTTCTTGATTATGCTAAATTAGAGACTTGTGATGGCTAAAGAGATGGTTTGATGGATTATATTTTGAGTTGTGGTTGGATGGATGAACTTTTATTATTTTTGGGGATTTTTCTGTTTTAATATGAGTATGATTATGTGGTTATGTATGATGATTGGAAATAATGTTTAATGATTCTAGAAGGTGGAAAAAGTGGAAGATTGCAAGTAAATTCTGTTTTGGAAGAAATCTGGAAAATTAGGGTTCTTGGTTCTTCATTCTGTCCGAAATTTTAGGTCCTAGATAGAGGCCGAATTGTCCTTTCCTTAAAACATGAAAGTTGTATGGAATGACATTTTAAAGGTGCCTACAAAATTTCAGATCAATCGGAGTAGCGTAGAGTGAGAAACTTTGAAATTACTGTTGCTGTTCTGGTTTACCCGAAATTGGGATTTGTGACTGTAATTGGTTGTTTTGGCTGGAATTGTTTCCGAATTGGTTGTTGAGGCCTTCTGATGAAATTTGGCCCTGTTTGTTAGCTTTTATCTGGTTTTGAAATTTCTGGATTTGGACTTGGATTGCCTGCTTTTTGATGTTTCCGCTAGAATGCGTTCTGTGAATCTGTTTTTGTGATTCTGGTATGGTATCTTGCATTTTTGACCTGGTTACACTCGAAACTGGGTTGAGTGACCTTCTGTAATGTTGTAGCCCTGTCTTTTATCTTCTAAACGGTGGGTCTTGGACCTTCATCCGACAATCGTAGCGCCTTTGGTACCATTACCGCAAAATGACGTCAAAACTGTTTTTCTGGTTTTGAGCTTAACTTTCATTTCCGGACTTTTCCCTAGCTTTACTTGGAGCTTGCTGAATGGCTATTGGATGAACTTGTTGTTGTGTGTGTACCTTTGGGTTGGAATGAGGAAATAATGAAGCCATGATGGCTGGAAAAGTTAGCAAATTCAGGGGAATTGCTGTCCGAACTTTGAAGGGATTTGTTTGCATTGAGTTTGTGATCTAAGACTTGGATTTGAGCAAGGCAATGATATTTGATGGATGATTTCTGAGCCATGGAGGTGAGTGACCCTAAACTATTTCCAAAGTACTTGTGAAATGTTTCTTGCATTATGTACTCGATTGCATCTCATGCGTGCTTGCATGTGAATTCATGACATGATTTGGCTTCAATGAGTTCTGGGAAAGTCTTGTGCTGGACACCAACGTCTCTACCATTTTCGTGAGTTCGTGACATGACGGAGCAAATGGCTCCGGAGCTCAAAAAGGGGCTCCCTCCTAATGTTAATGTTAATGTTAAATGATCTATTTGAGCGTTGGGTGTTCAAGTGCTGTGATTTCACCGGCTCACGAGAGCACTAAACGTACATTTGATCTCTGAATCATGACATCATCGAAATGATCGAAATGCAACATTGTGAAATATATTTGTTTAATGATTTTCCTGGTTACTCGCTGAGCTTCTAGCTCACCCCAAAAATATTTTATTCCCCTCCACAGGGCTCAAAGCGAAGGAAGGACTTGTTGTGCTTATTCACATGTCTGGATGGCCTATATCTTGTACAGTTTGGATTTGGAAATCATTTTTATGTATAGTTGAGAATTGTTTCCGCTTCGCTTATGACATGTAATTTTTGGAGAATTTGATGTATATTGGAGATTTATATTGTAATATTTGAGGTTTATTCTTGTAATTCATTTGAGGACTGTAGTGAACGACTGAGTCCCGGCGAGAGCTGGGCAGGCGGCCCGCCGAACCCTCTGGTTCGCCTTAGGGGGAGGTAGGGCTGTCACAGTTTTCTTTAACCTGGGTTGAAACGTGGAATCGAGGAATAGTGAGCTCTAGAGTGGAAGTCTTTGCTTTAAGTAAATTGCCATCCTATTTGTATTTAGTGAATTGATTGAACAACTTGTATTTTGATCCGTTTAGTAAAGGACGGGTGTGGTGAGTAGCCAAAATTAAGCCTGAGACTTGAATTGTACTTGGATGAATTTTTTTTACTTAATGTTATAACTTTACCGACTTTATTATCTTGAAGAATTGTACATATTAAATGTTGTAGGCTAAGACAACTTTACTTTTGTGGGAATGTATGATGGGCTGTTAATGACTTTAGTTAATGAAATGTTATCTCTCAAGTTAAAGTGAGTGAGTGAGTCTTGACGAGAGTTAAGCAAGCGGTCCACTAACCCTAGGATACGCCCTAAAGGAAAGTGGGGTCTTCACATTTTCTTGTTTATTTCATTTCAAATTTTATATATTTTTTATGTTGTTTGGGTTATTTCTTCTTCTTTTTATGAGTTTACTACCTTTATTCTATTGAATTATTTTTTATAATAATTTATGCATAATCAAATAGCATATATTAGTATGAAGAAGTCATTATGATTGCATGTTCTACCTTCAAAATTGCAAAGACTTTAATTTTTTAGAATTGGAATATATAGATATTGTTATTTATATGCTTAGTCGTTATTGAAAAATGTGGAATGCTAAATTATATTTAAATTACAAATTAATATTCTTAAGTGTGTATAAAATGTTTCAAAATATTCTTTTATACAATGTAAACATGTTATCCCTCTTTTTTTTCCATCAGTATATGATTCTTAGAACTATAAGAAGCATTAAATAAACTTAATAAATGAGGGGATTATTGTCTAATGAATGGATGAGGTGTGAATTCAATATGGAAGAGTGTGAATTTAGTTCTCTCTCCAAAATTTTTTTATTTCAAATACATCACATCATAAAAAATTTGTTACAGTGATTATTTTAAATAATATTCCAAATAATCTCCTATCCAACATGCTAAAGTCTTCAATCTATGAGTACTCGTTAGTGCACATAGATTATACTTATTATGTGACTACATACAATTACAATTATTGCACCCACTGTATTTAGATATTTTTTGAAATCAACTACACTTTACAAACTGATTGTAATTATCCCAAACAGTTAAATAAAAATTTTAGATGACCGCAGGAAGTGAATCCTTACTCCTAGAGGTTAAAGTCTCTCCGAAGAACTCAAGTATATTTGCTAGGTCTTACCCTATTTTTCTATAATATAAAAGCTTACCACCTTCACAGAAAAAAAAAAAAAGGTAGTTTGAACTTGAACTAGATGTTTTAGTTATTTCATAAAAACCCAACAATAATTATCAGATCACCGAAAACCGGCCAACAAACACCGTTATTCTAACTAGACAAAGAACCAGGTGCCTCATCAATTGCCTTTTTTTAAAAAGAAAAATCTTTGAACCAGCTTTTTTTTTTTTCCGATAAAAAGAGTTAACTGCTCGAGAATATTGGCCCATGCTATCGAGGCATTTTAGGCCGCACATTTGAAACTAAAAGAGAAACTTTTCCTTTTCTGTTTTTGTAGACTTGAATTCAATAGTCGGATCCATCCATGTCAACATAAGCCAGCCCGGGCCTCAAACCACGTCATGCAATAAAGGGTTATTATGACTTTACCTCTTAAAGTTTAACATCACTATCAATTTCTCTCTTAACATTATTTTTTAGTCATTTTACTTTTAAGACTAACGGTCAAACTTAACGTAGTTTATTAATTCAAGTGATAAGACATGTTTAACCTTTAAAATTATTACCATTTTACTCTCATAAACTATAACTTTATTATCAATTTACCCCCTAGACTTATTGTTTAGGCAATTTACCCTACCATTAAACCAATTTAACAAGTTAAAAAATTTTAGAAAATAGAGCCCTCTTTTTTGTATAATAAAAACAATAAAAAATTTAGAATAACTCTTCTCCTTTTTAGTATAAAAAAAAGTCAAAACATTAATCGCTTTTTTTTGGCAATCTTATAAATATTGCAAAAAATAGGGGAGGGAGAGAGATAGCTCAATTCTTTTTTTTAATACAAAAAAAAGAATTAAATATTTTTATTATTTTAAAATTACTTTACTTTTCTGTTTATTACTCAATTGCAATCCTGAGGACATTAAAGTAATACGATAATATTAGGTTTTCTTTATTTTCTTTCTTAACAAAATCTAATTTTCTGTTTTCTTCTATCCTATCTCCTTTTCTTTTTTAAGTATTAATAAGTGTGAAAAAAGAATTTTGAGAAAACTCTTTTATTTTTATGTTTTTGGAGAGTGAAAAAAAGGAAGAATAATTATTCCAACTTTTTTATTTTTAATTATATATAAAAAGGGTAAATACGTTTAAACATTTTTAACATACTTTTTAGATTAACGATAGGATAAAATATTTAAAGAAAAAAACAATTATATCACTATAATTTAAAGGGATAAAATGATAATAACAATGTAATAATGTTATAAATAAAATGGTACTTTTGTCAAAAAAAATTTAACATGCTGAGTTGAATTACCTATCGATAAAATGACGAAAAGATAATATTATGGAGTAAATTAATAGTAATGATATATTTTAAAAATAGGAATATGTAAGAGGAATATTTTGTATTCAATCCCATGAATAAATAAAAATATATTATTAAAAAAAATGATATATTTTAAAGGAATAAAATAATAATAACCCTGCAATAAATAATTAGTTGTTTGCATAGTAGATTGTTTATCAATTTTATTTATTTGCATCATCAATTTATTTTTCAATCACTTTTTATTTCTTTTTATTTCACATGCATCGTATAAAAAATATGTCATAATATTTTTTTTTAAAAAAAAAAAATTGTTGCAAATAATCTGCCATCCGAACACAATTCCCGGAACTTAACAAATGCAATAGGAAAAGTTAGGAGAGACGAGATGACACATCAGAAAGCATCCAGCAGTAGCAGCACCATCCAAAAGGAATCCGAAGCCCATAATAATTTGCATATAACAGGGGCAAGCAAGACAACAAAATCAAGCTGGCTGGATTAGCTTATACAACATATTCCCCTGCATAGTACTCTTTAACATTTCATGCCACTAGTAGTTAAAATTCACATGCACTGTGCATACAAGAGAAACTGCTTCTGGACATAACTTTTTTTTTTTTTTTTGTCACGCATTATCTCCCCACTACAATTTGATCAAGCCCACCAAAATACAAGTCCATAAAACAGGAGAGTGATCAAGGAAGAGGATGTTGGGCAAATCTTGGCTAGTAAAACCCTGCCTGCAGCTTCACTCATGTCTTGGTTGGTGCCAGATGGACCTAAGCCATTGTTGAATCCTCCAGCTCCGAGTCCTGATGATGTTGATGGAGTTGTGACTAGAGGAGAAGTGCCTGTGGGACTATTGATAGTGGGGGTGGCGGTGGTCGGGGTTGCAGTGGTCGGCGTGGCAGGGGTGGTGGTTGTCCCAGGAGGAGCAATTGTGCCACTGGGCCGAGTAGATTGGAGCAATTCAATGTGTCATGAAGGGAAAATTAGTAGCTCAACAAATTGGCCAAAAAGAAATGATAACGGTAATAATTTTTTTTTTTAATTTTTTTTTTTTTTGGGTACGAAATGAACAGCAACAATAATGTTAAACACTTGAGATATTAATAAGCCAAGTCCCAAATTTTGAACGGGGAAAACAAAGAAAAGGGAATGTTTATATTTGTTTGTCATTCAAGTCAAGGTTTAGAGGAGTGAGTTTTCTCAGAGAAATTTATATTGAACATATCTGTTTTTTTCTTTCCTTTTTTTACAAAAATTAAGATAGGACAAAGAAGGCATGTGGCCAAATAGGAATTGTAAAAATGAACAGAAAAAAGGAGAAAACCATGATATTATTTTCCACTCTTTGTCCTAAGCTGATATGGTAGAAAGAGCCCAAATTGCACAAGCAAGCCCAAATTGTACAAGCAAGATAGTCAAATTTACAGTTTTGCAGATGTACTTCCACTAATTAAATCCAATTTGTCTCTTCCAATTTATAAACATCGATCTCTCTACTACAAGATTTAGTCAATTTACACTTCCAGCAACAAGTTAATATTCTCGTTGGACTTAACATATATTTGAAAGTGAAAAGTGGAAAAATAAAAAAAAGACTCATGCAGTAATTTCTGGATAAAAAGAAATATATTTAGGACTCCATTTTATTTTGTTCAAAAATTGTTCTTTTTCAAAAAGATGTGTACTGATATTTCAGCAAGAGTTTCTCAAATGGTCCAAAAAGTAAAGGCCAAATTCAAGGAATATACCAAAAATTACTAGTTAATAGTGCTATGTTACTACTTTATTCATTTGGACGTCTCGATAAAAAGAAGCAATTTGGAAATCGGGCCCGACCAAAACCAAATACATGTGGGATAAAAGTTAAAACGTTCCCCAAAGAAAAAAGTTTTGGGATAAAAATATCACAGTACCCAAGAAGATATCAACCATTTAAAGTAGATCTAACGGCTTTTAGCAACCTGGCATAAATTCTTGAGCCAGCAAAGATTGATGGTGCCCTTTCAGTACGGTCCAAAATTTATCTGCAACAGAGGATTCTTTGGCTTCCCATACATACCCCACCACCCCAGACTCAAAAATGAAAAAAAAAAGGACCAGAAATGGAGAAACATAAAATTACTTTTTCAATCCCCAAAAGACACAAAACTCCCCGGAAGATTTTTTTTATCTGAATAAAGTTATGTGAAATGTTTAAAACTGGGAAATTATTATTTGCAAATTTTATTTAAACAGGAACAGGAAACGAATGTTTGTAGCTTTTTAATTTGTCTATGACAATGACACTTCCGTTGGTTGTTTAACAAAAAAAATTGACACTTCCTTTGGTCATTTGACATATAAATTAGACAATTATTATAATTCTTCACGATAAAATTGTAATTAAAATCAAGATTTAAGAATATTTTTTCCTTTTTCAAAAGTAAAAATGTTAAAACAAATAAATAATACATCAAAAGCTTGTGCCGCAATATGAAATGTTTTACCACAGTTACTGTGAAACAGTGAAAGGTAAAAACTTTAGATGCTATGAGCCTATGATGAGTCATGACAATAATTGCGCCATCTTTAGAAACAGCAGTACAATCAATAATAGGCGGTATGGTCAGAGACACCATCATGCAATTACAACACACAGTCAAAATGACAAAAAGGGCACACGCAGTCACACACAAGAGAACAAAAGTGCAAAATAAGGTATACATGATTGGATCTTCAAATGCAGCTACAAAGTATGTTTCTTTTTTTTTTCTCAAAAAAAAGTATGTTTCTTTTTTAAAAATGATAGTTGTATTTTGCTTTTTGTTAATCTCATTTTTACTATCATTTGTACTGAGAATACAATTAATAAAAAATAAAGTATGATTAACATTTTTCTTTCTTTTTTATAATTAAATAGCTACGAAGTATGATTACTAAAAGATAAGGAATCATCTGAATGAGCACGAAGGATTGATACTCAAGTGCTTTAACACAAAGGTATACTTTATGGAGAAAGAATAGGAGAGATGCCCATCCCACTAAAGCTGAAAAATATAAGAATATAGAGCACCTTAGGTGGAGGAAAAATAAACCATGTATACAATCCAAACACATCTAAGCAGCTAGAATCAATTTTTTTCTGATAACCAAATAAATAAGCATATTAACGTTATGTACCTTAGAATAAATTTTTGTACTGGGTCACCTAGGGGTTGCTGGGATGAAGTATATTAATTTTTTTTCAAAAAAAAAGTATATTAATTTGTACTACAGAAGAAGAATCAATTAGACAATAATAATATGTGTGAACTTTCAAGTTTCAACTACTTGGATGATGCAAAGTGATTGACCACAATAATCCCTTTCATCATGGTGGTGGAGCCATGGAGGTGTAGCACTTTAACTTTATGGGAATGATGGAAAACTTTTGAAAATCCGGCAGACCAGGCTTGCATTTTTATTTACCTACATCAAATAATTTCAGTAGTTTGCTCTAATGAATTAAAATAAATGGTCCATGCTACCTACAAACTTTATCAGTACCTAGACAATAATTTCTTTATTTCCCCTTCAAAAGAGTTTCACAACCAAGAATGAAAAGGACTAGGAAATTAAGATGACTTTTCAAAATTCTATTAAATGTTATATGTGACTACTAACAATTCTTTCAAGAAATAAAAAACATGACTATAAATTTCGTTTCTAAGTTCTCTGGAAACTTTTAAGGTTAGAATAGGTATTTCAGTCTTGGAACCAATGAAATGCAACATCACACCTCAGCGGTACTCAATGAAGTGTCACGCTCAAAGATGGATACAAGAATCCAAAACCCTAATATAGCATAATTAAATCCACTAGAGTATTATTTTAGCCAATAAACTAAATAAATTGATTAAACAAGATGAAATAAAACACGCACTGTGAAAATGAAGAAATCATACCTTGCACTAGCAGGATAAACGCAACCATTTGTGCCTGTAATAATTGGTCACAAGAACAGAAATTTCAGTAAAATTTTCTTTTTTGGGGAAAGAATGTTTACAATCATGGTAAATAATTTTTCTAGTGACACTCACTAGGATCACTTGTGACCACAGTGGCAGTGCCAGCAAAATCACAGGAGCCAGGAGTTTGGCCCTTCTTCTGAAAAAAACTGTTGACAGCATAGCTGCAATGAGCTCTAACAGAATTGGGGCTATAGCAAGCCCCATTTTGATGAGTAGCTGTGCAATCTGCCCCAGCTCCGCAAGCATAGTCCAGTGTTTTCTGTAGAGTTGCATCGTTCACTCCTTCCTTGCAAATGCACCACGTTGCACCTGCAGATCACCAGATCTTGAATGAGGATTTTGGCTGAAATAATATAGAGATGGGAGCACCAAGAAAAGAAAATAAAAAAAAAAGGGCTCTGTAAACATAAATTTTTTCTTGTGGAAAGATAAAAGAGATAAAAAATAATAACAAAATGGTCCAAACCAACAAAAGAAAATAAAATAAGTAAAGAAACGATAAGAAGAGAGAATAGATAGGAAGAGGAAGATTGAGCAAAGTTAGGAGTTATCAGTGAATTATTTGTATCCAACCGAAAAAAATAAAGAAATACAAAAAAAAAAGATTAAACCACGTTTTGCAACATGAGCAGTAAGTAAAGTGGTACTAAATTATATTTAGTGCTGTTGTGTAAATTATATTTTGGCTGTAAGCAAGGAAAATCTATCCATAGACAACAGTTCAGAAGATGAAGTTCGAAAGGGCTGTGTGAATATGGCAAAGTTTATGATCAGAAAATTAATAAGACAACCTTGGAAAATGGAAATGCAGACGATATCATATGATGCGTTGCAGCTTTAGCAGCTGAAGAAAGAATGAATGAAAGGTAAATAGCAACAAAAGAAGTTAAAAATCTTACTTGAATGACCAGCCATGGCCAAAATAAGCATCCCTAACACCAAACCAGCCATGATATTGAGAAGAGAAAAATATAAGATTAAGAAGAAGAGTTATAATTTGGTTAACAGAAAATGTACTGAGCACTTGGGTGTGCTGTGAGTTTAGTGAGTTATCAGTAATGAGAAAGTGAGCGAGTAGGTGAGTAGAGTGACGTTCTGGGCTAGCAAATGGGTAGAATTCTAGATTTCGTAGACAGGAAAAAATCAATTGAGCAAGAGCTTGTTTATTATACATGGTGGGCTGGATGTGCCCGGGCTGAACGTGGCCCAGGCTGGTGTCGGTTCATAAGTCCAACCATTTTTTTCTTTGTTTTTTGAAATTTTCTAATCCAATGAACACTCGTTAACACACTTACAATTCACTTAATCTAACATGTATATATACATACTAATAATTATTATCTTTTCTTGTATTTATGAACTTTCTGTAATTAATCCACTTATATTTATGCATTTTCTCTAATTAATCATAATTGTTTAAAAATCTAATATCTGATATACATCTTAAATATATCTTTTTTCTTTTGACAAAGAAGGTAGGAAAGGGTCAAGACTAAGCCCCAAAAGTTTCATGTGATGTTATACCTTCTTCCTTAACGTTATTTTTGTTGTACATTCCTCTTACCCCTCATTTGGTATATAGGAATAGCCAGAATAGAAATGTCTTTCTATCCAAAATATCTTTCCACCCAAAATGGTAGGGAGAAAATTTTATCATTTCAGTGTGTGGTAAACAAATCAAAATAGAATATTAATTCATTTTTTGGTATTTGGTATAATCCATATTTAAATATCATAATAGAATACAATTAATACAAATTTGAATTAATTGCACTAAATTAGTTTAGAGGACATAATATTTGTTATTGTTATACTATGTTTTTGTTTGTTTACATGGAATTTTGACATTTTTTTGCTTTCAAAATAATTGATGATTGATATTAAAAATTTTCAATTGTAATATTTAATTCATTCTAGCATATAGATTTTTGTGTTAAAATTTTACGTCCACTAGCAATATAATTAATTAATTAGCAATGTAAACTATAAATTACATGAAGCCAAACAAATATAATATATTTTTAAAACATATTATTTTTATTTTTATATAAAATGCAAAAAAAAGTTCACAAAAATTTTCAAAAGTTTATAAGGATAAACTTGACATCCTGTTAATTTGAGCATTCTAGAATGAAATTAAAAAGAACTTTCCCAAGATTGCTTTTGAGGAATGTAATTTTAGAAAAAAGTTGGAAAGAGCATTTCAAGGAAAAAGGCCTTTCCCACTTAAATGAACCATGCTAAACTTGGAATTGAATGAACATGCTCGAAAGGACTTTCCTTTCTAGGCCATTCTTGCATATCAAACTTGGGGTTAGAGTTTATCACATTTTGTCCTCCTGAACTTTAGAGGTAATTATACTTTACCATCTTCAACCTTAAAAATATATACTTTGCCCCCCATAAAAACTGGTTAAACGTTAGAGAAGTCAACTCCATCAAAAAGTTGATTCTAATGACATTTTTCCTTTTATGAGAGTTGAAAATCCAAATTTAGGTATCATACTTATTTGACATTATAGCAAAAATTAATTACCTAAAAATTTAACGTGTTTTAAGAGTAATCAAACTTGAACATACAAAAATATACGTTTTTTTAGTATTATCAATTATTTCAATTAAGGATACAAAGAAAATGATTTCTGTTTGAATTGATATTGACAATTGTCTAAAGGCATGCTTTTATTATTATTGTTATTAGGGTAATATTATTTGCACTCCCACCACTCCATTTTTATCTTAATGAGACCATATTACCCCTGTTCTAATTTCTTTCTTTTCATACCCTATCTTGTCGTACATGTCCAAAAGGTAAAAAAATTTAACATTTGCTTCTCTTTTTCTAAATCGACATAACTATTTTTTAATTTATTTTTCATATTCTTATTTCAATTTCAATTTTACAGATTTTTGATGAGCACAATTGAGGTTCCATTGCATCATCTGGATACCAGATGTTGTTGTGTTTTTCTTGAAATATATTAGAAAGTTTTACTCCCTCTATGGGGGTTATATGAGCTATTCTTGGTAGAATTTTTGAAAGTTTAGTGTCTTATTTATGAGACATTGTATTTATACTCAGTTTTTGGTCATCTTTGAAGGTTGAGATTTATTTATTTATTTGATCTTAAAGTTTGGAATCTGTTCATATTACATTGCTAGATTGATCTTTGACATCATATAATTTCATAAAGTTTTGTAGAAAAATACATAATATACATTAGTGACAATTTTAAATTGCCCATTTTAATGTGTAATGGAATAATTATTTGGTTTTAGAATGTAAGAAAAAATCTAGTAAAATTAACTCACAGGCAAGGAGAAGAAATTAGGGAGGGAATAATATGATCTAATCAAAATAAAAATGAGATAGTGGGAGTGCAAATAACATATGGGGAGTACAAATAATATTATGTTTATTATTATTATTATTATTAAGCATTTTTTTCTAATAAATATATTTTCTTGCTAAGGAGAAAGTTTTAAGTATAATAAAATATATCAATATCATTTTGAAATAACCAAAAATAAATAGCCATCAATTTTTGGTGATATTTTATGTACTATCATGTTTTATTACATAATCTTGACAAAGTGCTTTTTAAAAAAATAGCTTGAAACATTGTTTTAAAAAAATTGAAAAACGTTTTTTGATACCAAATCTGTTAAACCTTTTACGTACCTCAATTCCTTTCTTAGGTGTTCATTGAGATCAAAGATCTTGAGATTAATACCCATAATTTTTAAAAGATTCTTAAACAAATAAGGTTGTCTATAATATATGGTAAACAACATTAATAATGGAAGGCACTAACTCTATCTAGAATAAATTGTGAAATTAATGTTCAGAGATTTTGAATTTATTTTGAAGCTACATGAAATTGTCAAGAACTAGATGGGATTTTTGTTAAAAAAATTTTGAAATTAAACTTATTCCATGTAATTGAAATTATACGGTTACCTTATGACCGTTTGCATATAGTTAAAATGAACTATAAATTGTTAAGCGCAAAAATGAAAAAAAAAAATGGTGGGTTATTATCTTACAAATCGCCTATTTCTTAGATGTAATAACCTTTAAATTTTGAAAATATAAACTTTGCCTCTTTGAACTTTGAAAAAGTCACATATTACTATAGAGGCAATTTTGATATAAAATTGTTCATGTAAGTTGTCACTGTCAAGAAATACTAATGGTATTGCTTGGAAGTGATAAAGTGTGACTACTCCTGAAGTTCAGCGGACAAAGTGTGATTAACTCTTGTTCGATATCAATTTTGACAATTAGAGAATTTTTGGGGTTTCCCATGTTTCCATCTTCATTTCGCAGTCCAAGCTTCTCGTACGACCTATTGTTAGGTAGTTTTTTCTATCCCCTTTTTTTTTTTTTCCAAATCAAGAACTAAGTTCCAAAAGTATTTTACTTCTATTCAAAAGCATGAAACAAAGTTCAATAAATTCAACAACTTACTACTAGCTATTTAAGATCTTCCACTACAAATCATGAACATCTATCAGAGGAGGGGAGCTATGAATGTGGTAAAATAGCTCACATGCTTGTAGTGAACAGCTAAAATTCTGAGAGGAAATATTTTGGTTACTAACTTTACTATATATGCTTTTTTGATAATAGTTTCGTGAGTATTTTTTACACAAAATAATTTTTATGTGTTTCCATTAACAAATTTAATGGCACGCGTTCTTTTCATGTAGTTAGATCCTGCTTTTAAGGCATCTTTCATTCTCCTTCTCCTTGGCATCTTTTCTATTAATTGCCAATACAATGATATTAATATTTATTTACTAAATCGTTAGCCATGACTATTATATTTTCTTGTTTCTTCTCATATCGAAATGTCTCTTGTACTTGTATTGATATAGACTTGCCTTTACAAGCATTTACAAATAAAGGGCACTCGCCCCAAAAGTAACTTGTAAGTCTTTTGTTAGATATAAAGAACAAGATCTTAGTTTAGACTTGTGAACCATAGACAATAAATTTATAAAATATTTTTATGAGCGATAAGTTATAACTCCATAATGTGTTGATATTAAGCACCCACAATTACTCTATTAATATGGTTGTCTAGGCGATCAATTGATATTCTTGATCTTTCTTTTCTATCTTTCTTTTATGTTTATACTAAGTAATGGATAAACAGACGAACATAAATTTTCTTGAATAGAGAGAGAGAAACCAAGAGCTTGATTATATATAAAGATTAGAACCCCTCTTATCATGGGTCTAGAGTTGTAGATAGACTCCATCTACTAATTAGATGATCATAAAAGAGTCTAAATATATTTAACATACATCTCCTTTTTTTTTTAAAGAAAAACCATACTATTTTATTACTGAATAAAACCAGAATACAGAGTTCGTAGAAACCAATCGTAATTTAACGGAATCAGATAGCTGGAGTACTACTCCCGTACAACTTGCACACCCAGAAAGGAAAACTCCATTGAATCAAGTCGAATAGCAGCCCTAACATCCCCAGGCAGCTGCTAAAGAGAGGTACAAAAAAGATGTGGAGAAGATCGCAACGCCGCCAATCTATCCGCAGAGGTATTAGCTTCTCTGAAGATATGAGTAACAGACAAGGGAAAACCCCATAACAGAGCCCGAATTCTTCGCAAAACATTACAAAGCGGCCACTTAGATACCATTTTGGAGGTTACCAACCTTACCAAGCTTACCGAGTCCACTTCAACTAGCAAGTTATCAACCATCCTGTTTTTACAAATCTGAAGACCATATAGCAATAAAAATCTCTCTACCAGTACTACATTTGCCTCTCCAAACTCCTTGTAATAGACAAAAATCAAACGACCCTCATGATCCCGAAGCAATCCTCCCCCATAAGCACGCCCTTGAAAGACACTCGCATCAGTATTCAACTTGACAAAAGGATTTGCTGGCCGCCTCCACACCACTGAGACACTCCGTACAACCCACGACAAAGTGCCCAACAAATCTAGCCCAGGGGTCGCTACAGTCACCCTTGAAGCTGGAGACAACAAAGACCTTTGCCCTCCCTAATTGATCCACAAACCGATGTATCATAGCAATAACTTGATGCACTTCAAATTGAGCACCTTCACATTGCGCCTTGTTCCTTGCCTTCCATAGCATCCATAGAACTAGTATTGGCAACGCAACCCTAATATGATCTGCGGACACAAAAGTGGATGAATAAAACCAAGATAAAATCATGGCAGTGATCGATGTAGCCTTGACCTCTAAAATGCCAAATCTGCAATTATAGTGATTCCAAACCTCGGATGCTACAAGGCCAGCAAGAAATAGATGATCACAGACTCTTCATGCTTACCACAACAAAAATAGCGTGAAACCAAGTTGATTCCATGCTTTTTAAGGTTTAACCCCACTGGCACAAACCCCTGCATAACTTTCCAAGAGAAAAAGGAAACTTTTAACGGAACTAATTTATTCCATATAATTTTGCCAACTGTAGATCTATTCCTTCGTGGCCTTAGAGCCTCCCAAGCGGACTTAACTATGAAATCCCCAGAAGGTGAATCAAGCCATACCATGCAGTTCTCTTGGTCTGGGTACAACTGTATTTCCTAAATCTTAACGACAACTTCTGCTGGCAACCAAGCTTTCAACCGCTCTACATTCCAACCATTCTCCCTATAGAATTCGGCCAATAACATATGAGGGGGATCGTATATAGAAACCACATTAGCTAGTGGCGTCTCAAATAGCCATCAATGATACCAGAAATCAACAAAACCCTTACCCAAACACCACCAAATTTTACTCTCAGCCAAATCATGAACACCTTGTAACCTTCTTCAGGATGGTGGTGGTCTATTAACCTGAGCTATTAGAGGGTGACAACCATTAATATACTTCTCATATATAAATTCTGCCCATATAGATTCCTTCTTTCGCAATCACCACCACAACTTGCAAGCAAATGACAAGGACATATCTTCAAATGATCGAAATCCAAGACCCCCATCCTCCAGCGGATAGAAAACTCTCTCCCACAATATCCAATGTATGCCTTCAGTCTCCACAGATTTATCCCATAAAAATAAGTTGCAAAATTTTGGCCAATTGCTGGAAGACAGCCTTGGGCAGATGTAAAACTTATAACAAGTACATAGGCAGAGAAGAGATAACATGCCTCAACAAGACCAATTTGCCACCAAATGACAACAACTTAGCACTCCCATGAAATAACCTGTCTCTCATTTTGACGAGAATCAGATCAAACAAAATACACCTGGTTCTACCCCTTGCAATAGAAGTTCCCAAGTAAGTGAAAGGGAAAGATTGATGTCGAAAGTGCAGTTTTGTAATCACCATAGCCACCTGACCATTTGTTGCTCGATTCGAAATAAAAAATGAACTTTTATGAGTATTAATCCAATGACTCGAATATTCCTGATATTGGGAAAAGAGATCAACTAGGACGTCTAAGCAGTTCTCCGAACATATGGTAAAAATCAAAAAGTCATCCGCAAAGGCAAGATACGGCACTTTGGAACCTGCTGTAACATAAAATCTGCTCTAATTCTGCATAAGCAATTGCAGTAATCCCCGACCAAGAAATTCTGAGACAA
This sequence comes from Coffea eugenioides, assembly GCF_003713205.1. Lineage (NCBI taxonomy): Eukaryota > Viridiplantae > Streptophyta > Magnoliopsida > Gentianales > Rubiaceae > Coffea > Coffea eugenioides. Next base: position 31,326,688 of record NC_040038.1, read on the forward strand.
GCAAAAATAATGCCGGGGAAAGCAGATGACCTTGACGAACAACCCTGGTAGATTTGAAAAACCCAACTAGAACCCCATTTATCAACACAGAAAAACCAGTTATTAGACCAGGTCCTAAACAAAAGGTCGATCACCTATTTATGAAACCTGAATTGGCACAACATAAATAAGAGGAAGCTCCATTCCACCCTGTCATACGCCTTTTCCAGATCTAGTTTCAACATTAGATTTGGATTACCCAACTTTTGATCCAACTCCAGGGCCATTTCTTGTGCTAACAAAATATTATCAGTGATCCCTCTGCTAGGAACAAAATCGGACTGCCATGGAACTATTAACTTGTGCAGCAAGGAATTTAATCACTTGATCAGAATTTTAGAGAGTATTTTGGAGCTAAAATTACATAAAATTATTGGCCTAAATTCTTTCCAACAAGATGCTCCTGGTATCTTGGGAATCAAGACAATAGTTGTGTTAGAAAACCCCTAGGTTGCTGTACCCCATTAAAAAAATCCTGTACAGGCCGCAGCAAGTCCTCACGGATGATTTCCCAATAGCCCTGATAGAATCCTACACCGACACATCTGGCCCAGGAGCACTCTCTCTTGACATCGAGAACACCACCTCCTTCAATTCTTAGAAATATGGGTAACTTCTGCAAGAAATCGTTATCTTCTAGTAGCAAACCAGGCAAAGGAAAGTCCAACTGTGGAAACACCCTACCCACCCGGTTAGATTGGAACAACTTCTCATAAAAGCAAACCGCTGAATTAAAAATCTGATCTTCGTCTTCAAACCAGTGGCCAGACTTACGTTTTATTCTAGCAATGAAGTTCCTACTGCAGCATTGATTAACAACAGAATGGAAGAACTTTGAATTTACGTCACCCTCTATAATCCACTTAATTGCAGATTTTTGCCTCCAGTACTCGCACTCTATCGATAAAACTCAAGCATGGTCCGCCTTTGCCTCCGCCACTCTCGTCCTAGATTTCTCATCACAATATTGGTCATACTCCGCCGCCGTCAGCAGTAGAACCTTCTCCGCATCCTTTACAGCTGAAAAAATATTACCAAAAACTTGCACATTCCATTCCCGAAGTTTCCTCTTGGTATTCATCAGTTTCCAAAAAAATCCAGCCATCCCTCCAACTGGAACTGGCGCCCACCAAGCTTCTCTTACCACTATTAGAAACTCCAGGTGCTTTTACCATACATTAAGAAAACGGAACGACAAACCTCTATTTCTCGGATTCCCATACTTGATCAGCAAAGGAGCATGATCTGAACGCTCTCGCAGTAAGTGTGATACTTTTGTACAATCAAACAACCTTGCCCAATCTACATTCACCAGAGCCTGATCCAATTGTTGCCACACCTTTCCATTAGTCCATGTGAAAGATGACCCGTCAAAACTTACCTCAGATAAATTGCACTGAAAAATCGTTTCATTAAACTCCTCCATATTTCGCGGGTTCGGGGAGGCACCACCCGACCTCTCGTCAACCTTAAAGATGACATTAAAGTCCCCTGCCACCATCAAAGGACTAGAAAACTGAGCATGTACCATAGCCATCATCCCCCACAACTCACGTCTCCCTACTCTCGTGCATTTGGCATAGATAGCCGAAAAGTTGAAAAGAAAGCCTAACAGTCCTACCTCCATATGAACAAGTTGCTCACCAAAACATGAGGAACCATAGTCACCTCGTCCTTCCATAGAGCCTAGATTTTATTCTTCAAAAAGACTGGCTCTTAGAGACATGAAGCATTCGGCCAATTGAATCTATTTGAGCCATATCTGTCATAGGTTCAAGTAATACCAAAATCTTTACATTATTTTTAGAACATATATTTAATAAAAAATTTTGGGAGTGAAGAAGCGCTAAGCTTCCCCTGACCGAGCTGACCTGATGAGCTCGGGGTGCTGATGAGAAGAGCGCGTCCCAAGCCTACAAAGCGAACAGGAGAGTGATCTAACAGGGGAACCCCGAGGTCGTCCCCGAGGGCACTCCGACATCAAATTAGTTTTCCGGTGAGTGAGATTCACGGGAAATAAAACAGTCGGCTATAATTGGCGAATAGTGAGCGTACCTTATGCAGTTGGTGTGTGTTACCATTTATACCTGCTTGGGAGTCCGACCTCCGTACGTTTCGGGACCTGCCCAGAATAGTCTCAATCCCGCACTGAGGAGGATCCTCCCCGCCCTCTACGGGATCGTTCCCTGGAGCTCCTCGGAGCCCTAGCCGCGGAGGGCCGCGGGACGGTTCCCATGGGCCCGGGGTCTAAGCACAGCTCAGGCCTCCCTGGGCTGCCACGTGTATAGGCCCATGACGGGGCCTCTGCACTAGCCCCCTACATTAGGTAGGGCTTCCAGACAGATCTAATCTATACCCTTGCCACGTGGGAGCCCAGCGTCGCACTGCTCTGCTGTGGTCACCTCTGGCACAGTGCTGTCAATGAAAAGCTGCGCCCGCGTCCTTTCAGTTGTCGCCTCTCTTCGGTCTCCGTACCGCTCTTAAATGCGTTCACATGGGGCGGTTCAAATTCAAGCAGTCGTTTCCCCCTATTTTGCTCCCTATAAATAGGGATTCCCAGATTTTCTCAGACTCTATTTGCCATTTTCCTTTCTTCACGTATTTTTTCCTACTCCCAAAGGTTCCCGAGGCAAGACTTCCGGCAACAGTGCCCAGATTCCGGCGGTTCCTCCATCCCTTTCCACTCCGATCATCAGTAAGTTCTTTTTCCCCCTCCTTCGCACTTTCTTTTCCTCCTTTGCCACCTTCTGCATTTTATGTCGGATCGTTCCGGCGTTACCTCCATTGCATCCCAAACTCAGGTCCCTCGCAGAGCCCCCAGAATCCTCTTTTCTTCCTCGTCTTCGTCCTCATCTTCATCTTCATCTTCTCCTCCTCCTCTCTCCTCTTCCTCCACTTCTAACCCCAACTTCCACATTCCTGACCTGCTCGAGCCCATTGATATCATAAGCTCTCCATCTGCCCATTCTCCTTCCGCTCGCATCTTGGAGGAGGCGGCCGAGCTTGATGCTTTCATCGATCAGCAGGCCACTTCCATTCCTTCCCCCAAGTCCCCACCCCTGGCTTCGTAGCCATCTATAGGGAGCAGCTGGTCGCAGGGCTCCGACTCCCCATCCCTTCGGCCCTAGCCGAGATTCTGAGCTACTGGGGGCTCAGAATCACCCAAGTCCACCCCAACTCGATCAGGATCATCACTGTGTTCCTGATCTATTGCCAAATCTGCTCCATCCCCTATTCTCTCTCTCTTTTCCGAGCCTCTTACACCCTCAAGCTCTCCCTTCCTGGGTGGTACTACTTCTCCCGCTGAACTGTTGGTAAAGTTCGGGGTGGGAAGGGCACCCAGGACCTGTTCTACGGGATTCCCTCTTCCGTGAAGAATTGGAAGGGGGACTTTTTCTTTGTCAAGTCAACACATTTTCCTCCTGATGTGTGGAAGGTCGGAGAGGTCGAATCCGACCCCTACACGGAGGACCTGGACCCCGAAGCCCTTAGCCAGCTGGTGAGCTACAGGGTGAAGCTCTATGCGGGCAAGTTCTCCAGCGAGTAGATATCTGCAGCCGAGCTGATAGGGACTTTGTCCGGGTCCCCCGAAGGAGTGGAGCCCTCCCCCACCAACTACGACACCTGTAATGCCACCTCAATGCTCCTGCAGCCCGTTGCTTCCTTCTTTCTTTCACTGACCCTGCTTTTACTAACTTGGTGGTGTTTTACTGCAGTGAGGAAACTCTCTAGGCTACTGGGCGCGCCACCCGAGCAGGTCGCTCCCACCACGCAGCCAGAGGCGGCGAATAAGGCCTCCGAGGCCTCTCCGACTCCTGAGGGCAGCCCGGCCCCCCAGAAGGAGGCCTCCTAATCTCAGTCCCCTTCCAAGCAGGTCGCCAGCAAAAAGAAGGCGACAGGGCAGAAGAGGGGCCGAGAGTACGAGCCTTCCCAACCCGGAAAGAAACTTACGCCAGCTCCGGCCCAGCGCCCTCTCCTGTTGACGTCGGGGGGCCCTGTTCACTTGGGGGTTGGCTCCGCGGAGGAGCACGCCCGGGAGAGCGCTCCCCCGAGCTTGTGGCACTTCCGCCACGTGGCCCCCGTGAAGCCGGGACAGGCCCCCACCATGCACGACCCCCGTCACTTCTGCCCGTCCTGGGGGCTCTCCATCAATGACTGAGCCCAGTTCCCCGAAGTGGCTCGCGAGTTGGTTGCGGGCTCAGTCCTTCCACGCGACAGGAGGTGGATGGAGCTGGCCAGCCCATCCGAACTCCAGGACATGTAATATACCGCCCAGGCCCAAGTAAACCCTCTTCCGCTTAGGCCCCTTGGGTCCTTGTTCCTTCCCTTGGTGGAGTTAGTGGTGTGCTAATTTTTACTTTCCTTTCCCCAGGCCAATGCCGCCGGTGCTGCCCTGGTGACCCGCTTCTCCGAACTGTCTCCCGATCTAGAGAAGTTGCAAAAGAAGAATCGGGAGACCGAGCAGAATCTTGCCCAGGCCCTTAAGGGGGCGAACTCCCTTAAGGCCAAGTTGGGCAAGGCCGAGAAGGAGCTGGAGGCGGTTCAAGTCCAGCTCGCCTCCACCCGGTTCGAGCTGGACCAGGAGAAGAAGGGCGTGGCAAAGCTGAGGGAGGAGCACGCCATTGAGCTCTCTGGCACTGTCAGCCGGGAGCGCAAGAAGGCTGTTCGGGAGTTCATTTCCTCCAAATAGTTTGCCGAGGACGTGGCCCTCCTCAACCAGCCCATCCTCCAGGTCGGCTTCACGCGGGCCCTGGACCAGGTGAAGGGCTTCAACCTGCCTGACTTCGACTTGGCCGCGTTCAAGGATTACAACCCTGCCGCCGAGGAGAAACTAGACTGACTCTTCGATGGGTACTGCAAGGGGCATGCCCTGAAGGACCTGGTGGGCAGGAGTGATGTGGGGGCCGAGCTGGTGGAGGTTCCCCTGGGGGAGGACGAGGCTCCTGGCAGGGCTTCCGGGAAGGAGCCAGTGGCTTAGGGTAGCGGCCACTCCAGAAACCCTTTCCATCTTCTTATAAGGATGTGGCCATGCCCCGCAACTCATGATCTCCATAGATATCTTTTTGAATAGCCTTCACCATACGCCTCTCAGCATGTTTAAGGTGTACCATCAGCTCCCGGCTCAAACAGGTCGCCAGCAAAAAGAAGGCATAGCTAGGTTTTCCCTTCCTTGTATAGCTCGGTAGGCTTTGTAATAGATAGGGTCTGAATGCATATATGAAATGATGTTTGAATGAAACTATCTGATTTTGACCTTCAATCCTTGCTAGCGCCGAACTCTAGCAACCGAAAATTCACACCAACCTCCCGGGTCGGGCGCCAAATAGATCCACCAAGGCAGCGTGCCGGCCTCTTGGGTCGAGCATCTATCACACTTTAAGCTAACAACTAAGTTGTCAGGGACACCAAACCATCAAACTATCAGGCTGATTTAGCAATCGAATTCTAATAACTGGAGCGACGTGCCGGCCTCCCGGGCCGAACACCAAACCTCTAGACTTTAAGTTACGCCGACCTCCGGGGTCGAACGTCAAACCTGATTTACTGAAGCAGCGTGCCGGCCTCTTGGGCCGAGCATCCGCCAAACTATAAGCCAACAACCAAATTGTCAAAGGACGACAAACTGGGGTCCCATCAAATGATCAAACTAAGTTAACAACCAAATTCCAACAACCTGGGCTGCGTGCCGACCTCCAGGGCCGAGCATCAGACCCTAAGGTTTCTTGAGCTTCGCCGACCTCCTGGGTCGAGCGGCAAAATTTTAAAGTCAGTCCTGCCGACCTCCAGGGTTGAGCGCCAGTTCTCGAACTTTAAAGGCATTCCATTGATTCATTATCTTACTTTGTCCGCTAGCCGCCGACCTCCTGGGTCGAGCGTCAAAATTTTAAAGTTAATTATGCCGACCTCCTGGGTCGAGCGTCGATCTCTCAGACTTGAAAGGCATTCCGTCCGTTACCATTCATTCCCACTCAGGGCCCCCCACTAGGACACTTAGCATTATCTGAGTGTGCTAGTGTAGAAGTGAAATGTTAAACGACATTGATAATGAGAATGGACTTAAAACTTGAAAGTCGAACATTTATTTAATGATGCACTTGCATGAGGATTCCCGAAAATACAGTAAGATGCCCTGGACCAATCTATCCTACGAACAACCGCAAATTCGAGAAGTGCCAAGTGCGGGGTACCTCTACTCCATCTAATTTCGCAAGCTTACAGTACCCAACCCGGCTTGTCTCTAGGACCTTGTACGGCCCCTCCCAGTTCGGATCAAGCTTGTTGGAGCTATGAGCTCGGCTAACTGAGTTCTTTCTCAGGACGAGGTCTCCTGGCTGGTACTGCGTATTCCTCACCTTCGCGTTATGATAGCGGGCGAGTTGACTTTTGTACTTAGCCATCCGTATCGCCGCTTCCTCACGCTTGGCCTCCAGCGTGTCCAAGTTGCACCTCAGTTCTTCTTCGTTGGCTGACGCGATGAAATTCTGTGTCCGAGGCGAGGGGAGGCCGACCTCCGCGGACACCACCGCCTCCGCCCCGTAAGTCATGGAGAACGGGGTCTCATGAGTAGCTGTCCTCGGCGTAGTGCGGTAAGCCCAGAGGACGCTAGGGAGTTCATCTAACCAGTTAGACTGGGCCAGTTCCAGCCTAGTCTTCAACCCTTGCAGAATGGTTCGGTTAACATTTTCTACCTGGCCGTTGGCTTGGGGATGACCGACCGAGGTGAAGTGTTGGCTGATCCCGAGCTCCGCGCACCAGCTCTTGAAGGGGTTTTCGGCGAACTGTCGCCCATTGTCGGATATCAAGACATGCGGAATCCCAAAACGACAGACTATGTTCTTCCAGAAGAACTTTTGAATTGCCCTTCCAGAGATAGTGGCCAGCGGTTCGGCCTCCATCCACTTTGTGAAATAGTCGATGACCACCACGAGATGTTCGTACCTTCCGGGAGTTCGGGGAAAGGGACCCAGGAGGTCTATTCCCCATTGGGCAAAGGGCCAAGGACTGTGGATGGGGACCATCTCCCGAGTGGGTTGGTGACGCAGCGGGGCGTGCACCTGGCAGGCTCGGCATTTCTGAACAAGAGCCGCGGCATCCCGAAACACCGAGGGCCAGTAGTAGCCTAGGAGCAGGCATTTTTTGGCCAACACTCGGGACCCCACATGTGCTGCGTACAGGCCTTCGTGAACTTCTCGGAGGACATAGTCGTCCTCCTCAGGAGTTATGCACTTTAGCCAGGGAGACATATGACCACCTGTAAAGGGTCCCCCCGGCGTAGGCGTACTTAGCAGTTTTGAACTGGAGTCAGCGAGTCTCGGTTTTGTTCACTGGGAGAGCACCCGAGTTGAGAAAGTCCACGAGGGGAGTCATCCAAGTGGCCGGGCTGTCTATAGCCAAGACCTGGATCTGGCCAATGCTTTTTAGCTTAATTACCTCCACCAAGACTTCCTTGCTCAGGTGGGCAAACGAGGAGGGCGCCAGTTACGACAGGGCGTCCGCCCGCTTGTTCTGAGACCTCGGCACCCGCTCAACTTCGAAAATGTCGAATAGTTTTATCGCCTCCCGCACCTTAGCCAAATATTTTTTCATAACATCCTCCTTGGCCTCGTACTCCCCGCGGACCTGGTAGACTACGAGTTGAGAGTCACTCCGGACCCTGATCGCGGTTATACCCATCTGGTAGGCTATCCGCAATCCTGTCAATAGGGCCTCGTACTCAGCCTCATTGTTGGATGATGGGAAGTCAAATCTGAGTGCGCAGGTCAGCTCCTCCCCGGTGGGCGAGGTGAGCAGCAGGCCGGCTCCGGGATCGATGTTCTCTACTGTTCGCTTGGAACGGGTTCTCGCCATCAACATAACTACTCGTACCTTCCCTGGTTCCCACAGACGGCGCCAACTGAAGAAGCGCTGAGCTTCCCCTGACCAAGCTGACCTGATAAGCTCGGGGTGCTGATGAGAAGAGCGCGTCCCAAGCCTACAAAGCGAACAGGAGAGTGATCTAACAGGGGAGCCCCGAGGTCGTCCCCGAGGGCACTCCAACGATCAAGTTAGTTTTCCGGTGAGTGAGATTCACGGGAAATAAAACAGTCGGCTATAATTGGCGAATAGTGAGCGTACCTTGTGCAGTTGGTGTGTGTTACCATTTATACCTGCTTGGGAGTCCGATCTCCATACGTTTCGGGACCTACCCAGAATAGTCTCAATCCCGCACTGAGGGGGATCCTCCCCGTCCTCTACGGGATCGTTCCCTGGAGCTCCTCGGAGCCCTAGCAGCTGAGGGCCGCGGGACGGTTCCCATGGGCCCGGGGTCTAAGCCCAACTCAGGCCTTCCTGGGCTGCCACGTGTATAGGCCCAGGACGGGGCCTCTGCAGGGAGTCTGATCGAGAAATACCCCATATGTTCCAAACAAGAATGTTTATGGCATTAATCATTAGAAAGCAAAGAGGACTTAGCATTCGAGGGGAACTGTTGCATCCTCTTATTATAATTGATTGGCTGACCCGATCTCTTATTATAACATACATCTCCTTACTTCCATTAATTATCTATTCCTTTCAGAATTGTGTAATTAGTTATCAATATCTTCTATTATGTAGGGCCCATTTGGAGCTGTGGTAGTTTATTGAAAAGTACTTCCCTATTAGAGTTTTAATTAAAGTACTTATTAACTACTTAAGTGCTTTTAAATATATTGTTTGCAAACATAGTTCAATAAGTACTTATTATATTGAATAATATGTAATTTGAAAATTTTTAAAAGTATTTATCACTTTATTTGGTTCATAATATAGGATAAAATGATTAAATTTGATGTTTTATTTTTTAAACCACAAAAACTATTCTAAAAGCACCAAATTTGAGCTTTTGCTAAAATTGCTTTTAACACCAAAAGCTCTACTCTTAATTTTATGGAATGATATTCATCAAACACTTTCAAAGCACTTTTAGCACCTAAAAGTGATTGTTTTACCAAAAGTACCGCAACCCCAAATGGGGCCATAGTTGTTTATCCTTCTAATTAATGAAATAATATCTTAATAATATTACATGTAGTCATTGTAGGCCACTTAAATGCATAAGAAGTGTAGGAAGTGAAGTGTTGCATTGTACCATAAGTGTCTCTTATCAAATTTTATATAGGCACAAAGTCGAGACAAAATGCGTAGAGCTACATAGCATTGTTTTGTGTGTCTTTGTTGTTATTTTTGCATTTCTTGACTCATTGAAGTTTGTTTTGCATTTTCGTTTTTAAGGTACTACTAGTTATCAAGTGAAACCCGTGAAGATTTGGAATTAAGTAGACAATGAATCGTGTACTTCATGATTTTCCGTAAGACTTCAATCATATCGATAGGGGAGTGTTCATTTTTTATCTTATTTACTTGCTTTACACATTGAGCATAATGTGCGGTCTAAGTGTGGGGGAGGGAAAAACTTGTGCTTATATGCATTATATGTGATTGAATTTTGATTCAAAATATTGGATTTGAGCTTGGAAATGTTATTGTGATACAAAAATTTTCAAATTAGGGTTTGTTGGTAGGAAGTTTCTTCCAGTTATAAGGAGAAAATCTACCAAAATTTTTTCAAGAACTTGTCCAAAATTTCAAATTTGCCCAAATTTTTCAAATTTTTTCATTTTAATCCAAAGGACAATATGTTCCATACAATTAGTAACTCGAATTTCTTTTACTTTTGAGATAAATATATGTGACTTGAGAAATTTATTTCTTATTTAATTTGAAAATGGCTATTATGTGATTAGAAATTTTATATATTTTGGAAAGTATATCTTATAAAGTGGAGAAAATTATACCTAAATTTTACATGTTTGACGAAATTCCTTCCCTTTACTTGATTTTGCAAAGTTGATTGATAAATGTAGTTAATAAATGCATTATGCTTCCTATGATTATTCTTTTGAGAAAATGTTTATTTTATTATCTTTACTTTAGGAAACAAAGAAAAAAAATAAGAAAAAAGAAAAATGAGAAAAAAAGAAAAAGGAAAAAAAAGTGAAAAAGAGTTATTCTACTTCAATGGTTCTAGACTTAGTAATCGGAATTTTTCAGCTAAAAATGTTGACTTTCGCGTGAAATGATACTTGAATTAATAGTATGCAAAACAACTCAAGAATGCAACTGTTGAGTAAACAGGGGTTTTCATTTAAAAATATCGATTTTTGTGTCGAAAGACACATTCACAACTTAAGTTTGAGAAAACATTTAGATATGTTATGTGAGGGATCTAAAAATTTTACTATTTTTGAAAGGTAAATAATAATGATGAAAATATTTATATTATGTGATTTTGCTAAATTTTTGTTATTTTCATCTATTAAAATTTCATTTTATATCTTAGTTGAATTGTTATTAATAATTGCCCGATTATCATTTGGCTAGCATTAAGTGTGAAACTTTGGAGTGGTGATGTGGAATTTAGTCTTAAGATGAAATCTAGAGCATGTAGAGACTTTAAAGAAATAAAAAAAATGATAGGATAATGTTGGTTGAGGGAAATCTAGTTATGAATAAGATGTCGCATGAGAATGCGACACATAAACGAGTAGGTGAGGTGGTCCCCTACCACACTTTAAAGGAAGAACTAGACTTGACAGCTCATTCTCTCTCTTTCCCCTTGAGCCAACCGAAATTTTGAGAGAGAAAGGGAGACTTGAGAGCTCTCCATTTCTTCTTCCATCTTGCTCTTGAAAATCACTTGAAAACGTATCACCCACCACAATTTTTCCTCTTCTTTTTCTTCTTTTGTTGTTGAGAGCCGAGAGAGAGAGAGAGGACCGAGGGAGAGAGAGAAAGCCGGAGAGCGAGAGAGAGAGAGAGAGTGTGTGTGTGTGTGTGTGTGTGCAACCAAGAGAGAAGGGACACCATCCATCTTGCTCCTTGTGGATTTGTAGAAGAAATCACCAAGCAACCTAGAAGATTTGACATTTCTTGAGGAAACTTGAAGGGGTGAAGTTTGGAAGGAAGTTTTGAGATTGAATCACACTAGATCTAGTTAGATCTTGAGGTAAGAACCAAAAATCACCCTTAATCTTTAATTTCTAGCCATGAAAATGTTAGATTCACTTGATTTAAGTAAGATCTAAGGTAGATCTAGTAAATTTCTTGTAGTTATACCACTAGATGTTCTAGTGGTTGAAATACTAGCATAGCTCTTGTTTTATTGGTTGGATTTACTTGAAAATTTTTCATTGATAACCAAGAGCTAATGATTGATGAATCCCATATGGATTTGAGTGAGTTTTGTTGACTAAATCATTGTTTTGTTGGTGAAATTTTTGAGAAATTTTTGGAGGAGCTAGTCGAATGAAAAGGGTTAATTTTTCCACCTTCATTTTCGACATTTTTGTGTCCTTTTTGACTAAATCTCACTCAAGTGACTTGGTATTATGTTAAACAATGATTATATGTTGAATTGGAGTTGAAGGTTAGGAACTTTAATGGTTAAAAGTCACTTTATTTCACTATTTTTGGACTAAAAACTATCCTGGCAGCAATGGTGAATTCGAGTCTGTTTTGCCCTTGATTTTGTGTTTTCACGCGTCAAATTTTGGGGAAAACTATTCTAGATACATATTGCTTTCATAATTCGAGCTTACGTGTCGAGTTCAAGTGAATTTAATTTAGTTTCGCGAATTGTTGGGGCGAAACTTATTATCTTTTTTTACGTGTTCATAGGAGTGATTGAAAACTGTGATACCGATCCTAACTTGGAATCGGAGTTTTGATATATTGGTGAGTTTTCATGCATGTTATCTGTCTTGAATTTGCAAATGTGACATAGATGTGAAGTTGATGTTATGACTGATATGAATAGTGTTCTGAATTGTTGAAGTGTTGTGATGTCGCCTCGGTTGTTATCCCATCGATGATTAGTGATTGATTGTGCATGTTAATTTTTGGGAATTTCTAAGTCCTATAAGTAAGTCTGTCGATTTGAACCAGCCATGGGACTTGGTCGAGGAGATTTGACGAGCCATAGAAGAGTGTTTTATATTCACTGGACTTGGTGTTTAGACTTGTCCCTTTTGAAGTGAAAACTATGATATGTTCGAGCAATTCCCATTTTAAGTGTTTTGGATTGCGAACCCGGTTGGGGGAGTCATTGGAAGGAGAATGAAGTAAGTGGAGTTCTACATGGTGATGATACTTGAAAGTCAACGGAGTGTCGATTACGTGAAATACGATCAAGATTTGTGGACATTGGCTCCTGAGAACCACCCGTATCCTACCCCTTGATATTGTGAATCGGTTTATTTACTTGCTTGAATTGTGAATTTGAACTGCTCTATGTGACTGTATGCTTTTTTAGGAACTCGCTGGGCGTTAGTTCATTCTTTCCAATTTGTTTTCCTTAACAGGAAGCAAAAACCAGAGTGAAGCCACTGTTAGTTAGGGTGTGATCCTGTTTTTTCTGTATTTTCTTTTGGGTTGTTAAACTTTGAATTCGATAATTTGGAAGCTTGTAAGATGAACTTTGATTGTATCTTAAGTACGTTGGATCATATTTTGTTAGTAGAGTTGTAAGTTGAACTTAGTTATGTTATAAGTTGTGGAATTGTTATTTTAAGTACTTTGGAAGTATTTTATTCAATCGTATGAGTGAGTCCTGGAGTAAGTTGGACAGGCAACCCGCCAAACCCTTTGGTTCGTCTTAGGGAAAGGTGGGCCTGTCACAGGTGGTATCAGATCCTTGGTTTGAATGATCTAGGTAGTGTTAGAGTTATTAAGATATTTATTTATGAGTTTTCTTAGGATAGAACGAAGTGTTAGACAAGAGGGACTAGGTGTGTCTGAGTTTTAGAATGTTTAAGTATCTAATCCAGTTTATTCTTGTAGGGTATGGATCAACAGGGTAATGGTGAGCATCCTAGGATTCATCGTCCAGTGATCGGCTATCGCATAGGACCAGGAGGTTCTCGTGTGGCCTATAACCCCATGACTTGAGCTAGGTGCCAGTGTGAGAGTTGGAGGACTCATGCCTACCCTGACCATGTGGTCCTATCACTCTACCATGAGAGGAGACGTCTGACTAGGATCAATAGGGAGTTACGAGAGGAAGTTGATAGATGTTTGGCTGTGGAGGAGGCTCAGACAGCTAAGATTCGTGAGCTCGAGGCTGAGTTTCGCGCGACCACTGAGCGATTGATTAGAGTTGTGAGGGTTGCTCGCGATCGAACTGGTGGCATTGTAGCTGAGTGCGAGAAGTTGATTGGACGAGTACTCGAGGCTAGTCGAGAGGAGGTGAACCCTGCGGTAGGACCTCCTAGTGATGAGGATATGGGAGGAGATCCTATGACCGAGTCGCCTGGGGCTGCAGCTGTGGTTGCAGCTGTGGTTGAGGCGGATCTACCTTAAGAGGAGGGGACTGCCAGTTCCGAGTCTTCGGAGACTTCCGCATCTGAGGCGAATTAGGCTAGTAGGGATGGAAACAGTGCTTTGGTGTACCCTTCTTTTGTGTGAGAAACCGTTAGAGTGGTTCTCATTCCTGTAAATACATGCTATCATAACTGTTTTGATTGCTAGTTTCATGTTTACTTTTGGTTGTGACTTTCGTATCTCTTTTGTAGAAGCATGCTCATATGATATATTCGTACGCTTTTCTAATATGAATATAAAGTATTTCGATTATCTTTAGAGTTTGACTTGCTAATACTTTATCTTTATAATTATTTTAAAAAGTTTGCCCTCTAGAAGACCAATGGAAGGTAGAAGAGGTCGAGGGCGAGGAGTTAGACAATCTCATAACGTGGAAGGCGACCAAGAGTCGGGTGCAGACCAAAATCTTGGATCTAGAGGCGAGGTTGGGGAACAAGTGGCTACTGCCATTAACCAAATGACAGACATTCTAGAACGTTTAGCTAACCAACCAGGTCCTGTAACTGTAAACCAAACTGTTAACCCTGAAGGTGGGGAGGATAGAGCTCTAGAGAGCTTCCAGAGGTTTTCCCCATCTAAGTTCTCTGGAGGGTCTAATCTGGAAATGGTTGAGGGATGGTTAGAAAGAATTACTGATATTTTTGCTGCTCTAAATTATATGGAGGAAAGGCAAGTGGCCTTTGCCGTGTTTCAGTTTGAGAGAGCTGCCCGATCATGGTGGAACATGATAAGGGTTAAGTGGGATAGAGAACAGACTCCTAGAACTTGGGTGAACTTTACTCTGGAGTTTAATGCTAAATTCCTCCCTCCGCTAATCCAAGAGAAAAGGGAAAATGATTTTATCAAGTGTAAACAAGGATTGTTAAGTATCGCGGAGTACGAGACACTATTCATCAAGTTGTCAAAGTTCACCCCTGAGTTGGTGGCAACCGAACAGAGGAGGATAAGGAGGTTTATTCAAGGTTTAAATGTGGAAATACAAGAAGGTCTAGCAGCGATCCAAATCACCAGTTTTAGTGATACAATTGAGAGGGCTCAGAGAATTGAAAGTGCAAAGACTCAAGTGAGAGCTTTTAATGCAAGAAAAAGGAATGCTCCTAGTGGTAGCCTTGGTCCAGTGGACACGAATGCTCCACCTCCCAAGTTTGGGAGAGGAGTGACTGGAGTGAACACCTCGGGAGCACCAAGAGAAACGATGACGAGAGGAGCTACGTCGAGAGGGGCATTTTCTAGAGGGACATCAAGTGGAAGGGGACAGTCAAGGAATGTTCCACAAGGAAGCCAAGCATCAACTCCTAGTATGATTGTAACTATTGTGGGAAGACTAATCACACGGAGGATAGGTGTTAGAAAAAAGAGGGGAAATGCTTGAAATGTGGAAGTAGTGATCATCAGCTGGCTGCGTGTCCTAAGACTCAAGAGAGAAGTGGACTTCGTCAGATGGACAAGCCAACACCCAGTCAAACTAGTGCAGTGGGGAATCGATCGAGAGTTCCAACTAAGGTTTATACCCTAGATCATCAGCAAGTTCCCAATCCAACGGAGGTTGTCGAATGTACTATTCCTATTTTTCATCGCTTAACTAGAGTCTTAGTTGACCCTGGTGCTTCGCATTTGTTTGTGAATTTTGCTTTTATGTGTGGGGTAGATATAAAGCCGGCAAAATTACCTTATGACCTAGAGGTTAGAACACCTACGGGAAACCAAAACCTGATTACGAATTTGGTGTATAGGAACTGTGAAATCTGGGTTGGAGAAAGGAAGTTATTGGTAGATCTAGTAAGTCTGGACATCAAAGAGTATGATGTTATTATAGAGATAGATTGTTTAGCCCGATATCATGCTAACTTCAATTGTGGGACGAAAATTGTGAAATTTTACATTTTGGGCGAAGCAACGTTAAGATTGGATATGAAGGAAAGATTAGGTTCGTCTGCCCTTATTTTAGAATTTCGGACTTGTGACGGCCCCACCTCCCCCTAGGGCGTACCCCAAGGTTCGGCGGGTCGCCTGCCCAACTCTCGCCAGGACTCAGTCGATCACTTCAGTTCTCAATTAAAATCGGAATAAAACCACAAGAATAAATAGGCAACTATCCAAAACTTAAAGCGGAACTTATATACATTGCCATCCCAAAAGAGAGTATAAACATCGAATATACAAAGGTTCTCAATCTTTCATACGTCCAGCCCGTGCCAAGCACTAGGGCGAGAACCATTACAACAGAACTAAACTGGCTAGTCTATGCTCTCATCCTGCTCGCCGTCCCCTGTTAAGGAAAACAAAACTAAAGGGATGAGCTTGAAAGCTCAGTGAGGTTCCGAACACATATACAAGTAATAAACCCAATACATTAACCCATAATTCAAGAAAACATTTACAATACAAAGCGATAAACACATTCATTAAAAGGATACGTTCGTTCATTCGTTCGTTCGTTCGTTCTCCTGTCATTCCCCTTTCCTTCATTCATTTGAAAATGCATTTTTCGTTTATACATAAAACCCTCGTTCGTTCGTTCGTTCGTTCATTTCATTCACCCTCTCCTGGACATTGGCCAGGCTCCACCAACCTCCACCAACCTACAAGGTAATACTCGAGTATACCAAACGTTCACCCAGGTCACCAAATCGCCCGACCGAGTCCGCTTCTGGCTCGAGTCGATCGGTAACAAGGGGCAGTGGCCAGTTCAGCCAAAAGGCTTACATTCATGCACAAGTAACATTTCAATCGTTCAATCATTGAAAATTTCACAATCATTTAGGCTGAGTGCGATAAAGTACACAGTCGCCTAGAAAACTCGTTTTGGCCAATCATTGAAAGCACTTAACACATTATCAATCAATAATAACAAGCTAATAAGTCAAGGAAATATAACAAACAAGGAACACTCACCTATACAAGCAAAATAACGTCCAATTCCTCAATCACCAATGAAACCTAAAATTAAGCAAGAGAACATATTACAAGTTATCTAGTAAATCAACTAGGAAAAATTAAAGGAAGTCCGACTAATTACTAGTAGGACGTATAAAGATGATTCTTAAGTGAAAAGAGGGTATTTGAATCTGTGGTCGGAAATAATTAGGGTTTCGTAATCCAAGCGAGAAACCAAATTCAAAAGGGTTATAAAATTTTCCAATGGAAATCCTTGAACTAACAACAAGTCGGAATCCAACTAGATAGGCTAAGAAATACTGTTTTCGGAATCGTTTATATGGTTCAAAATCATCTCATATTCAAGTAGATATTATAGACTAAATGCCTTAATGAAATTCATGTAAAAGGGAGGACAAAATACCCAAGAAAAACCCTAAACCACTCCTCTTTATTTGGGTAAGAGTAAGTAAATATTTGGAGTTTCCAATTGAAGAAGGACCATGTTTTAAGATGGAAAAACAGTCATAGGATTTGCCAATCAAAAATATATAAGTTCAAATAGAAACTTAGCTCTTAAGCGAAAATTTGGGCAGCACGCCCTTTGTGTTTACCTATTTTCCAGCCATTTATGGCTTCATTATTTTTCCTCAACCAATCCCAAAGTCATACATATAATAGATTCAAGTCAATAGCCATTCCATAGGCTCAAAACAATATAAGAACAAGAATTAAACTAATAACAAGTGCGGAAATGAAGTTTACAAAAGACAGTTTTGACGTGTGGTTGCGGAAAGAACACATCCGGGGCTACGCTTATCGAATTGGAATGAATCTTATGCCGTTTCGAAGCTAAGATACAGGGATACAATTTTCATGAAGATCACTTAGTCCAGTTTCCAATGCAACCTAGTCAAATTTCCAATTTACAGAACCAAAATCCAACTAGTCGGCTAATTAACCGCACTACCTTTAAATGGCTATATCTCAGGTTACCAAGGTAAGATTAAGGTGTTCTTGGAGGCGTTTAAAAACTAAGACAGAACACTAAAACTTTCATGTTTTGACCATTGGCTAAATCAGTACGTATCATAGTGAACAAACACGATTAACTGGATGAATTGTCGAAAACGAGTCACTGGAATGCATCCTAGGGCAGCGAGAGTATTTTACCCTTTTCTCAGTCTACGTTACTCCGATTGGACTGAAATTTTGTAGGTACCTATAAAATACCATTCTATACAACTTTCATGTTTTAGGCCAAGCCTAATTCGGCCTCTAACTATGAGTACTAAAATCGGGCAGAACTGAACTGAAATTTTCCAGAAATCTGGGATTCTTGCAATCAATTGCTAATTTCCTTATTTTTGGCTTGCTTCACTACCTTAACTTCCCATATCAGATTATAAACATCAAAGCCCCAATTTTTAAGCACTAGAAAAATTATAGGAAAGCTGTAAAAATTCCAATAAAAATGGAAAATCATGATCCAAGCCTCTATTTCACCACATACATCAATAATTCAACCATATGTGACATATTTAGCAACTAATCGTGAATTTAATCGGAGAGTCAAGGTTCTAGCATGTATACCTTTCCAAGGAGACTAGAAACAAGTGTTTAAGGCCTTTGTTCCTCAAGAAAATTACACCGGTAGGTAGCCCTTGTGCTAGATAACAACTTAATCGGAGTAGATTTGCGCGAATAGAAGAAACTTTTCAAGATTTGGAGAAGAACAAGATGAACTCTCTTTGTCTTTCTCTCTCTCTCTTGTATCGGCTATGGAGCAGAAAAAATGAAGAAGAAAGGCTGTTCTTAGGGAGTTAAGAAGACAAGAGATTAGGATAAATCTAAGCTACAAGTTTGGCCAACACTTGGCTTAATTACAACCATAAAAATTTCTCTTTCTGCTCCTTGCATTTTGGCCACATATTTTGGTCAAGAGATAACCATGAGAGGGGAGATATTTTGCTCAATTAGTGATAAGCTTGTATGGCAAGAAAGTGGTGATCAAGTGGTGGTTAAATTGGTAGTACACGGTACGCATCGGTTCGAGCCGTTTTTCCTTAAATCACACGTACTAGGGTTTTTTTTTTCTTTTCACTAAATTGTTATCATTGCTTCTAATCACATATTATTTCTCACTTAAAAGTCACTCTTAAGCACCAAATTTGATCCGTACTCTGTACCAGATAATTACATTGCGGATACACGAAAATTCTTATTTCACCTTGAATTGAAAACGAATAGGAAAACCATAATTTCCTATGACTTTTGGCACTTTTCTAGGGTGATTTAGCCGCAGGATGGTATGAATAATAATTACCAAATAATTTTCAAATAAAAGGAAATTTGAGAAAATATAAGGAATTTGCAAGTCCTCACAATCTCTCCCCCTTAAGAAATTTCGTCCTCGAAATTTTTACTTTCAGATAGCTCAGGAGTTGGTTGGCTGTCTACAGCATATACCTTTGTCGGTACTTTTGTTTGGTTCTCCCTTTCATTCGCTTGTTTTGATTTAGTGCCCCCCAGTTGCTGAGTACTACTTTCACGTGACTGTTTTCTCGGACAGTTGCTAACCTGGTGGTCACCACTTCCGTAAATCAAACACTTCCATCCTTTCCTCCAACAATCAGTCTCAGTGTGATTGGCCTTTCCACAGTAGTCACAAGTCAAGGAAGAAGCCACTTGTTGGCTTTTTTGAAAAATCTCCCCATGGCCTAGTTGACTTCTCTTTGTAGATCGTTCATCTAACGTCCCTATTATCCATGGTGGACAGGACAAAAAGTTCACTTTCTGCACTTTGGAAGGGACTATCGATTCACTTGGTTCCTCAGGCACACTACCAGGTGTACCTCTTTTTCGATTTTGGGAGGCTTTTATCTGTGCTTTTGCATTCTCGATTCGTTGGGCTTTCTCAAGGGCCTCCGTAAATGTATTCACTTGAACCGCTGCTAGTGCTTCTTGAATTTCCAGATTCAATCCCTGTATAAATCGTCTTATCCTTCTCGGTTCCGTGACCACTAATTCGAAAGCAAACTTGGATAGTTTGGTGAACTTCGTTTCATATTCGGCCACACTTAAGGTTCCCTGGCGTAGTCCAATAAACTCATCCTCCCTCCTTTCTTGGACTAAAGGTGGGAGATACTTTTCATTAAATTCCCTTAGGAAGTTAACCCATGTCCATACGGTTTGTTCCCTTTCCCACTTTGCCTTAATCACGTTCCACCATGCTCGACCGGTCCTTCAAATTGAAATACCGCAAACTTCACTTGCCTTTGTTCGGTATAGTTCAAAGCTGCAAAAGATGTTGATCATGGCCTCCAGCCACTGTTCGGCTACATCCGGATCAGACCCTCCAAGGAATTTCGGAGGAGCAAATTTCTGAAACCTCTCAAGAGCCCGATCTTCTCCTATTTCAGGGTTCGGAGGTTGATTCACAAGTATTTGACCTTGTTGGTCCACCAACCTTGCTAAGATGTTTGTCATTTGTTGTATTGCCGTCGCCATTTGGTCCCCGGCTTCAACCCTCGGTCCTTGCTCTTGTGCAGCTGTAGTTTCCCTTTTCTCTCTTGGCTCTTGAGCTCGTTTAATTCCACGGCCACGTCCACGTCCACGACTACGTCTCCCGTCTATATATATGTTTTTCCCTTTCTCTTTTCTTTTCTTTTCTCCAAAAAAGGTAAATTAGTAAATAAACACAGTAAATTGATCAAAGTAACAAATTCTAGCATTTCAAATACACAAATAAACGTATACGCACATAACACGCCATATCAATGAGGCAGATAATCAATTACACAAATACATATCAAATTGGACAGATAACCATGTACACATACGTATACTAACGTCATGTAGTAACAATATACGGGTAAATCAAAAAGAAAAGGTGAAGTCGTCCCAGTCTCAATTAAATAACCCCGTCCGGTTTCTCACGTCACTTACTATCCAAACGAGATGTCCATTAACTTCTTATACTCATTACAGTCGGACAAAACCTGTTCATGTTCCCAAAATACAAGTCTTAAGCAATTACCATCACCTCAACTTTGGAGTACACGGGCACGAGAATCCGAAATAAGACAATTCACATCTCGAGCTGGCCAGTCCCAA
This sequence comes from Coffea eugenioides, assembly GCF_003713205.1. Taxonomy (NCBI): domain Eukaryota; kingdom Viridiplantae; phylum Streptophyta; class Magnoliopsida; order Gentianales; family Rubiaceae; genus Coffea; species Coffea eugenioides. The sequence goes on from NC_040038.1 coordinate 31,347,118, forward strand.
GAGTAAACCATCTACAAATCGAAATTCCTACCCGACATACCTATCTATGATCCTTAGATACCATGAGAAAGATTTAAGACCTATAACACTTCAGGGTTCATAGCTTATACTCGAACGAGCACTTAGTCCTTCTTACTTATTCACCACTTAGCCCAAACTCACTCCGCGTAGAGACCCCGCGAAGCAGCTATAGGTTTTATCCCTCAATTGCTTAACTTTCAAATCAAATCAAATCGCACAGTCCGGTATCCTAAACTTTAGCCTAGGATACACTACAGAGATCTGAAGCCTAAGCTCTGATACCACCTGTGACGGCCCCACCTCCCCCTAGGGCGTACCCCAAGGTTTGGCGGGTCGCCTGTCCAGCTCTCGCCAGGACTCAGTCGATCACTTCAGTTCTCAATTAAAATCGGAATAAAACCACAAGAATAAATAGGCAACTATCCAACACTTAAAGCGGAACATATATACATTGCCATCCCAAAAGAGAGTATAAACATCGAATATACAAATGTTCTCAATCCTTCATACGTCCAGCCCGTGCCAAGCACTAGGGCGAGAACCATTACAACAGAACTAAACTGGCTAGTCTATGCTCTCATCCTGCTCGCCGTCCCCTGTTAAGGAAAACAAAACTAAAGGGATGAGCTTGAAAGCTCAGTGAGGTTCCGAACACATATACAAGTAATAAACCCAATACATTAACCCATAATTCAAGAAAACATTTACAATACAAAGCTATAAACACATTCATTAAAAGGATACGTTCGTTCATTCGTTCGTTCGTTCGTTCTCCTGTCATTCCCCTTTCCTTCATTCATTTGAAAATGTATTTTTCGTTTATACATAAAACCCTCGTTCGTTCGTTCGTTCGTTCATTTCATTCACCCTCTCCTGGACATTGGCCAGGCTCCACCAACCTCCACCAACCTACAAGGTAATACTCGAGTATACCAAACGTTCACCCAGGTCACCAAATCGCCCGACCGAGTCCGCTTCTGGCTCGAGTCGATCGGTAACAAGGGGCAGTGGCCAGTTCAGCCAAAAGGCTTACATTCATGCACAAGTAACATTTCAATCGTTCAATCATTGAAAATTTCACAATCATTTAGGCTGAGTGCGATAAAGTACACAGTCGCCTAGAAAACTCGTTTTGGCCAATCATTGAAAGCACTTAACACATTATCAATCAATAATAACAAGCTAATAAGTCAAGGAAATATAACAAACAAGGAACACTCACCTATACAAGCAAAATAACGTCCAATTCCTCAATCACCAATGAAACCTAAAATTAAGCAAGAGAACATATTACAAGTTATCTAGTAAATCAACTAGGAAAAATTAAAGGAAGTCCGACTAATTACTAGTAGGACGTATAAAGATGATTCTTAAGTGAAAAGAGGGTATTTGAATCTGTGGTCGGAAATAATTAGGGTTTCGTAATCCAAGCGAGAAACCAAATTCAAAAGGGTTATAAAATTTTCCAATGGAAATCCTTGAACTAACAACAAGTCGGAATCCAACTAGATAGGCTAAGAAATACTGTTTTCGGAATCGTTTATATGGTTCAAAATCATCTCATATTCAAGTAGATATTATAGACTAAATGCCTTAATGAAATTCATGTAAAAGGGAGGACAAAATACCCAAGAAAAACCCTAAACCACTCCTCTTTATTTGGGTAAGAGTAAGTAAATATTTGGAGTTTCCAATTGAAGAAGGACCATGTTTTAAGATGGAAAAACAGTCATAGGATTTGCCAATCAAAAATATATAAGTTCAAATAGAAACTTAGCTCTTAAGCGAAAATTTGGGCAGCACGCCCTTTGTGTTTACCTATTTTCCAGCCATTTATGGCTTCATTATTTTTCCTCAACCAATCCCAAAGTCATACATATAATAGATTCAAGTCAATAGCCATTCCATAGGCTCAAAACAATATAAGAACAAGAATTAAACTAATAACAAGTGCGGAAATGAAGTTTACAAAAGACAGTTTTGACGTGTGGTTGCGGAAAGAACACATCCGGGGCTACGCTTATCGAATTGGAATGAATCTTATGCCGTTTCGAAGCTAAGATACAGGGATACAATTTTCATGAAGATCACTTAGTCCAGTTTCCAATGCAACCTAGTCAAATTTCCAATTTACAGAACCAAAATCCAACTAGTCGGCTAATTAACCGCACTACCTTTAAATGGCTATATCTCAGGTTACCAAGGTAAGATTAAGGTGTTCTTGGAGGCGTTTAAAAACTAAGACAGAACACTAAAACTTTCATGTTTTGACCATTGGCTAAATCAGTACGTATCATAGTGAACAAACACGATTAACTGGATGAATTGTCGAAAACGAGTCACTGGAATGCATCCTAGGGCAGCGAGAGTATTTTACCCTTTTCTCAGTCTACGTTACTCCGATTGGACTGAAATTTTGTAGGTACCTATAAAATACCATTCTATACAACTTTCATGTTTTAGGCCAAGCCTAATTCGGCCTCTAACTATGAGTACTAAAATCGGGCAGAACTGAACTGAAATTTTCCAGAAATCTGGGATTCTTGCAATCAATTGCTAATTTCCTTATTTTTGGCTTGCTTCACTACCTTAACTTCCCATATCAGATTATAAACATCAAAGCCCCAATTTTTAAGCACTAGAAAAATTATAGGAAAGCTGTAAAAATTCCAATAAAAATGGAAAATCATGATCCAAGCCTCTATTTCACCACATACATCAATAATTCAACCATATGTGACATATTTAGCAACTAATCGTGAATTTAATCGGAGAGTCAAGGTTCTAGCATGTATACCTTTCCAAGGAGACTAGAAACAAGTGTTTAAGGCCTTTGTTCCTCAAGAAAATTACACCGGTAGGTAGCCCTTGTGCTAGATAACAACTTAATCGGAGTAGATTTGCGCGAATAGAAGAAACTTTTCAAGATTTGGAGAAGAACAAGATGAACTCTCTTTGTCTTTCTCTCTCTCTCTTGTATCGGCTATGGAGCAGAAAAAATGAAGAAGAAAGGCTGTTCTTAGGGAGTTAAGAAGACAAGAGATTAGGATAAATCTAAGCTACAAGTTTGGCCAACACTTGGCTTAATTACAACCATAAAAATTTCTCTTTCTGCTCCTTGCATTTTGGCCACATATTTTGGTCAAGAGATAACCATGAGAGGGGAGATATTTTGCTCAATTAGTGATAAGCTTGTATGGCAAGAAAGTGGTGATCAAGTGGTGGTTAAATTGGTAGTACACGGTACGCATCGGTTCGAGCCGTTTTTCCTTAAATCACACGTACTAGGGTTTTTTTTTTCTTTTCACTAAATTGTTATCATTGCTTCTAATCACATATTATTTCTCACTTAAAAGTCACTCTTAAGCACCAAATTTGATCCGTACTCTGTACCAGATAATTACATTGCGGATACACGAAAATTCTTATTTCACCTTGAATTGAAAACGAATAGGAAAACCATAATTTCCTATGACTTTTGGCACTTTTCTAGGGTGATTTAGCCGCAGGATGGTATGAATAATAATTACCAAATAATTTTCAAATAAAAGGAAATTTGAGAAAATATAAGGAATTTGCAAGTCCTCACAAGACTAGAAAGTTAATAAGTAAGGGAGTTCGAGATTATTTGGCTTTTCTAATAAACCCTTCAAGTGATAAAATAAAGTTGGAAGATGTGCCAATAGTGAGAGATTATCCTGACATTTTTTCTGAGGAGTTAGAATCCTTACCTCCCGAGCGAGAGGTGAAATTAAGATCCCATTTCTAATAACCCCTATCGGATGGCCCCTGCAGAACTTAAGGAGTTAAAGATTCAATTGCAACATTTGTTACAGTGGGGATTCATTAGGGAAAGCGATTCGCCTTAGGGAGCGCCCGTATTATTTGTCAGGAAAAAGAATGGGAGTTTGAGGTTGGGCATAGACTACTGAGGGCTGAACAATGTGACAATAAAGAACAAGTATCCTTTGCCGCTTATTGATGAATTGTTTGATCAGTTGCAAGGATCAGTAGTATTTTCTAAATTAGATCTCAAGCAAGGGTATTATCAGTTAAGAATTAGGAAGGAAGATATACCGAAAACTACTTTTAACTCGAGGTATGTGCACTTTGAGTTTGTGGTGATGCCCTTCGGATTGACTAATGCTCCTGCTGTATTCATGGATTTAATGCAGCGAGTTTTTAAACTATATTTGGATTAATTTGTGGTGGTATTTATAGACGACATTTTGGTATATTCTAAAACCCGAAAAGATCATGTCTGACACTTGAAGATAGTGCTACAAACCCTAAGAGAGCACCAATTGTATGCCAAATTTACTAAGTGTGAATTTTGATTGGAGGAAGTGTTCTTTTTAGGGCATAAAATTTCTAAAGATGGGATTTCTGTAGACCCGACTAAGGTTGACGCCGTTACTCAATGAAAACAACTAGACACCCCTATGGAGGTTAGAAGTTTCTTGGGTTTAGCGGGATATTACCGCCGGTTTATTAAGAACTTTTCGAGAATTGGTGGGCCACTGACTCATCTGACCAAGAAGCATGACAAGTTTATGTGAAATTTTAAGTGTGAATTTAGTTTTTAGGAGTTGAAGAGACGTTTGACAATGGCCCCGATATTGATATTACCAAATGAGAAGAAAGGATTTACGGTTTACTCAGATGTCTCTAAGGAAGGATTGGGTTGCGTTTTGATACAAAATGGAAAAGTTATTGCTTATGCCTCTCGAAAATTCCCCATGAACAGAATTACCCAACTCATGATTTGAATTTAACTGCAGTTATTTTTGCATTGAAAAAGTAGAGACATTAGTTATATGGGATGACATTTGAGGTTTTTACGGACCATGAGAGTCTTAAGTATCTATTTTCTCAAAAAGAGTTGAATTTGAGATAGAGGTGATGGTAGAATTTCTTGAGAATTATGACTGTACAATTAATTATCACCCTGGAAAGGTTAATGTAGTAGAGGATCCGTTAAATCGAAAAGCTCAAGTGGAAGGGTTAATAGTTAGAGAGTGAAGTATGTTGGAGAATGTGAGCGAGTGGAATCCTCGCCTAGAGGGACAAAAGGTTGTATTTGAGAATTTGACATTAAAGTCTCCATTGTTAGAATGCATTAAAGAGGCATAAAAGAAGGATGATATGGTGCAGAAATGGTTGAAAAAAGTACAGAAAGAGGGAACCCAAGATTTTAAAGTAAGGTCTGAAGGAATACTGAGATTTTGAGATCGAATCGTGGTGCCCGGTGATGAAGGAATAAGAAGGAAAATATTAGAGGAAACACACTGATCTAAGTATACGATACACCCTGAGAGTAATAAGATGTACCAAGATTTAAAAGGGTTGTATTGGTGGGATGACTTGAAAAAGGAAGTGGTTAGATTTGTTCAAACATGTCTTGTTTGCCAGCAAATTAAAGCTGAGCATTAGAAACGTTCGGGACTTTTGCAACCTCTAGAGATACCCGAGTGCAAGTGGGAACATATTATCATGGATTTCGTGATAGGGTTGCCAAAGAGTCAAAAGGGGCATAATGCGGTTTGAGTGGTAGTAGATCGGCTTACTAAGACTGCACATTTCCTGCCGGTGATATATGAAATACCCTTTGGAGAAACTAGCAAATCTTTATATGGATGAAATTATGAGATTATATGGAATTCCTGTATGTATCGTTTCTGATAGAGATCCGAGGTTTGTTTTCCGATTTTGGCAAAAATTTCAAGAGATTTCGGGGACCAAGTTAAACTTGAGTACAACATATCATTCCCAAACGGACAGACAATCAGAGAGGACAATCTAGATTTTGGAGAATATGTTAAAATCATGTATAATGGAATTCGGAGGAAGTTGGAGTCACCATATGACATTGGTCGAGTTTGCGTATAATAACACTTACCATGCTTCAATTCAAATGGCACCTTACGAAACACTTTATCGAAGAAAATATCGATCGCCGATCCATTGGGATGAAATAGGAGAAAGAAAAATTTTGGATCCGACCACTATACCCTGGGTTGAGGAAGCATATGAGAAAGTAAAAATAGTTTGAGAACGGCTCCAAATCACTCAGAGTAGTCAAAAGAGTTATGCGGATAATAGGAGAAAAGATTTGGAATTCGAAATGGGGAATAAGGTCTTCTTGAGAGTTAAACCCATGAAAACAAGAGTTATATCAAAGAAAGGGAAGAAATTAAAACCCAAGTATATTGGACCTTTTGAAATTCTTCGACGAATTGGAAAAGTGACATATCAGTTGGATTTGCCTACTAGTATGTCTAAGATCCATAACGTTTTTCACGTTTCTATACTCAAGAAGTATGATCCGGATCCAAGTCATATGATACAGTTGGAAAATATTGAACTAGATGAGTCGCTTTCGTATGAAGAACGTCCTGTGAAGATTCTTGATCGAGAGGCAAAAGACTTGAGAAACAAGAAAATTCCTTTGGAAAAATAATGACATCGAGGAAGAGACTTGGGAGGTAGAAGAGGAGATGTAGAAAAAGTATCTTAAGTTGTTCGTTTAGAAAAGTGAGAATTTGATGACAAAATTCTTTTAAGGAGGGAAGGATGTGAGGGCTCTAAAAATTTTACTATTTTTGAAAGGTAAATAATAATGATGAAAATATTTATATTATGTGATTTTACTAAATTTTGGTATTTTCATATATTAATATGTCGTTTTATATCTTAGTTGAATTGTTATTAATAATTGTCCGGTTATCGTTTGACTAGCATTAAGTGCGAAATTTTGGAGTGGTGAAGTGAAATTTAGTCTTAAGATGAAATTTAGAGCATGTAGAAACTTTAAAGAAATAGAAAAATGATAGGATAATATTGGTTGGGGGAAATCTAGTTATGGATAAGATGTCGCATGAGAATGCGACACATAAACAAGTAGGTGAGGTGGTCCCCTACCACATTTTAAAGGAAGAAACTAGACTTGAGAGTTTATTCTCTCTCTTTTCCCTTGAGCCAACCGAAATTTTGAGAGAGAGAGGTGTTACATCCGAAGACAACCTAAGAGGGGGGTGAATTAGGTTGATTAAAAAGCTAATCAAGTAATGGGCACTTTTTGCTCAATATGAAATTTACCCTCTTTTCTAAGTGATCACACAATGAATCAATCAATGAATGAACAATATCACTTGAGAGAAGTAGAAGAGGATAATCAATTTAAGGATCACAATATAACAATAAGTAAATGAGAAGAAAGGAATTGCAAACCAATTGACTACCAAGCTCCTCTTGAGTTTCAAGATCAATTCAAATAAGTTTTTTGAAGTTGATAAAATACAACCAATTTTGTGTACAAAGGAAGGTTCACTTCCTCCTTGTCCCAAGCTCCATTCGGTCAAATTAGAAAGTTTTACTATCCCTCAAGACAACCCTCACAGAACTACACTATTGAAGTATTCACTTACAAATGAAAAGTTTACAATGAATTTCATACCACCAAGACTACAAATCTTTTTTGGAGAGTATTTTCTCACTAAAACTACTCTATATCTTTTCTATCTTCAGTGTGCAAAAGTTATTTGAAAATTTTGACCATGCACTATTTATATAAGACCAAGAAAGTGATTCATTAATACTTCCAACGGATAGAAAGTAGTTGAAGAGTCAACTAGCCGTTGGGAGTATGGGACGCTCGGTACTTTCGATGCTTGTGTCCGATAGTAGACAAAGAGTTTGAAGGATTTTATCGGACGTCCGGTACTTCCGATTCTTGCGTTCGATAGCAGACAGAGAGTTTGAAGGATTATCTCAATTCTATCGGACGTCCGGTGAGAATGTTCTGCGTGCGATATGATCTGCGTTGTTTATCAGACGTCCGGTATTGATTTTGTGAGCGTCTAACAGCTTTCGACAACCTTTATCTTCTATCAATTTGCTCTTGTTCTTTGAATCAAATTGATTCAAAACTGAAAAGATTTCTTATTGAAAAGAGATTAGTAATATCCAATTGTTTTGTAAATATCAAAAGACAGGGATCAAGAATATCATTCTCCCCCTTTTTGATGATAACAAAATAATGGATGATGATAAAAAAATATCAATCTCATAGCATCTCCCCCTTACACATTGCATCCCTTACTTAGCCAAAACATCAAAATTCAAAATATCCAAAATAACTTCCCTTACATCAGAATAACACCCCCTTACATATTGCATCTCTTACTCAGCTAAAACACCAAAACCATTAAGATCATCAAAATATCATTAGATCATTATTATTCTTCCCCTTTTTGTCATCATAAAATTAGAGAGTAATTGCCATCAAAAAAATAACAACAGTTGCAACCATCATCAGTCAATAATAGAAAAACACCACCAAAAGAGAACATCCAATTGGTCAAGAATTTTTGAAACCAAAATTGTGATGGATTACTGGTCATGTGTTTTGAATATTCACTGTCTATGAACCACTTTAATTCCTTAATGATGTTCACCAGGTTCACCTACTCAAGAGTCCAAGAACTAATATTTGGTACCTTTTAATTTTTGGGTCCTTGAGAATTAACATCATATCTAACTATCCACATACATTTCATACCTCTTCTCATGTTCTTTCTCACATAGCAGTTGCTTTTCATGTGAACTTTTTGACAATAAAAATTACACATAACCAACGAATTATTTGCATAAACAGGTTTAATAAATCTTACTTGTCTTCTCTTATAAACAGCAAAATCATTTGCACCAAAATTTATCTTCTTCTCATAAGTGCCAAGATGAGACTTTGTTCCATTTCTTTGATATCGCGCCCCATTTTTTAATAAAATAAATGGTTTGAAAAGTGAATTTTTTATTTGAAAAATGAATTTTGATTTACAAAGAAAATGAAGAAATATGGGTCTAAATGGGACTTGAAAATGCGACGATTTGACCCAAAATATAGTTTAAAAAGGGTTTTTGAAATAAAAATCGGAGTCGCCACTTGGTATAGAGTTAAGGTGTACCAAGTCACCTAAAATGAATTTTTAGAGGAAAAGGTAGAAAGAAACCCCTTTTAAACGACTCTTAGTCTACGTAAACCAACGAAAAAGGTTCGGGAGTCACATTTGACGAAGGGGAAGGCAAGAATAAAAATCCAAGGCACCCCTTCGACCTAACCAAGGCTAGTTACGTGATTTAGTCAAAGATTTTCTTGTTTTAACCTTAAGATTCATCACATTTGGATGTACTATATGAATGCATACCCTAGACCTAGGAGGGCATCGGGGGGCAAAATTTCTCTTCAAAGCTTGAATGGTGCCAATCACATTAATTGTGATGCCCAATGCGGATTCTTTGGAGAGGTCACGAAGAATGCAAAAAATATGAGACTCTAAGAAAAGGAAAATAAGAAATATTCATAATTATACAAATATACATGTCCTAAAGGAATGCACCATGTCGGGTACGGGGGGGGGCTAATGTTCGTGACTCAGTTTCCCCTTTTGATAGAGGGAATACGAGCGTGCTAAGGCTTAGAAAAGCCAAACTCGTCCATATCCCATATTTAAGGGATTTTCCTAATCTAGCATGCAAATGATTTAATCTAGTTTCTATCTCTTAAATGAAATGCAAGTATAATGTTATGTATCACACACAGGGGTAAGGAATATGCATATAAGGGAAAATATGGGATAAGGGCTATACATATAAGGGAGCATGCAAGAGATGATAGAAGACCCTAGAAAGTGAAAAATATGCATGAAATGAAATGATTTTGTCACACAATCATGATCTAACGCTCGAAGGGCTCCTAAGGGTCTAGCGTTGGACTAGCCCTTATTTCTATTTCCTCGCTAACGTTGGGCTAGTGAGAAATCGGACAAGGGAACCACAACTAGCGTTGGACTAGTGTAGTATCGAGAAATTGACCACAACTAGCATTGGACTAGTGTGGTGACATCACACATCGGTTACAATCAAATAAATCATGTAAGACCTAATAAAAGCATATAAACACATGAATCACATATAGCACATAACACATAAGCATGATATCTAGATGCAAGACTCTAAAAAAGTGGTAACACGTAGCACATAGACATGCCAAACACATAAATAAAGCAAATAAAGCCCTAACTATTACATTCGGGAGAAGCCTACTACAATCTAAGAGGGGAAACGGAATAAAATAAAATAAAATAATACCCTAGCTATTACAATTTTGGCATTCAAGTGCATTCCAAATGATCGAAATTGAAAATAACTATACAAAACTAAAACAAATAAAGTGGATAAATAAATAAATAAATAAAATGAAAACATTCAAAAGGCATGCAATTAAGCACATAAATCACATAGACACATGGAGTCAAATAAAGTGAAAATGAGGGATAGAGTGTACCTCCCTTGCAATGGCAATCAAATGAAGGAAAAATAGCTTCAAAACAATAAATGGGTCAAGGCACCAATTAAATAGTAAAATATAAACAAAATCACCAAATCCCTCCCAATTGCAACTTAAATGGAATCAAACAATGCATAATTTCCAAGAAAAGTAAATTATTGATCAAATTTCTAAAATTGAAAAACTACCAAGGACCCAATTGCAAATATTAACCAATTACTCAAGTCCAATTAAACACTTTGGGAACTTCAAGGGTTCAAAAGTAATAAAAGGGTCAAGTAATGGTTCCAATTACAATTATTTTAGGACTTAATTGCAAGAAATTAAAACATAATTGGGCCATAGTAAGATAGATGGAAGCTTAGAAGGTTAAGAGGCAATTTCTGAAATCTATTTTTGCATGCAAATCATGCAAACTTACGAATGAAACAAGCCTTCTGCAATCAAGAAAAACATTACTGTAACTTTCATTTTTGCGCGCAAAACATCAACCTTAAACACGAATTTGATCAGAACTTTTCGACCAAACATCCCAAACTTGATCTAAGCAATAAGATACACGATTTCAACATCCAAACAAATCAAAACATAGAAAAGAAATTGCGCAAAATGCTAGAAAAAAGGGCTCGGCAAATCCTGGTTTGTTTATTTTTCAGCCATTATCTGGTCCTAGTTCAAGTGTTTAAGACCCAAATATGCAAACTCAGCACCGAACTTCCACTCCCCCCTTTCCACACAAGACTAGCTAACAGATTAGAAAAGGCTAAAGCCTAGTGCATGGTTACGGACAAGGAAAACAGCAAGTAGGTGCGGCAACCTTTGCCCTGCTGCAATTTTTCGCAGCTTGATACTCGCATGGATGGACTGCCGAGCACATCGCACAAAATTCATCATTTATGAATCAAACTCACACACATCTTCAAACATAAACCTTAACATAGCTTAAGCATGACTGCCTATCCCCTAACCATCCCAACCAAGATGATCCAGGCCCAAGAAAACAAGAATAACAAAAATACAGCAAAGAAACTTAGCAGAAACATACGTTCATGCCATTTTTCACTCAACCGAAATGTATTCCCACGAGGCCTTAACACATTAACTGATTCAGCAACTGACTAAAAATAGAGCAAAGAAAGCAACTGATCATCTGGACATGAACATAAACCCAGCCGAAAGTTCCTTTAGAGCCACGGCTGAAGTTTTTCTCAAAAACGAATGAATCTTCCATGCTATAGCTCAACATAAACGCAGCCAATGAACGTTACCATTTAGTGGAACATACAACTAAACTCAAACCATGAAACTGCTAAGCTATTCAGAACACAACTCACCGTACACGAATCATACGCATTCGGTTCATGACAGGAAAAACCACACGAAAGTTAACAGCTTTTGGTTCACAAGTTTTCGGCCATACAGATTCCAAAACATAGCTTTTAGTTCCTAGGTTTTTCACCAAACAAAAAGAACAGACTCCCGATGAACACAAAACAGAGGTGACGATATATTAAGCAACGAAAACGGACGTTTGAAACAGATTCAGGGAATCCATGCTTAGAAGGCTTCAAAAATCTAAACTTTTAGAAGGAAACTTGAATTTAAAGGGAAAGGGTAGCTCACAATGCTTTCTTTCAAGCTTTTTGCGGTGAGGGTTTGCAGGTGGTGGTGGAAAATTCTGGTGGCAGCAGCGGCATCAGTAACCCATCGTCGAGACCTTCGATTCTTGGCGGTTCTTTACTTTGATCTGGCTTGGACTGAAATCCCTCAAGCTCTTTCCAGAACCTCTTGGTTTCTTCCTCGGCTCTCTCACTCTTTTCTATTGTTTTCTCCTTTAGCTCTCCAGCCGCCAAACTCCCCCGCTGTTCCTCTTTCTAACTTCCTCACTCAACCAGCCGTCAAAAGCCTCTCTCTTTTTTGTCACTCGGTGCTCTCTCTCCCTCTTTTCAAAACTCCAGTCGCCTCTCTCTCTTTTCTCTCAGACTTCCGCCGCCTGCCAAAACCTCTAGAGCTCTCTGCTTTTTTTCTTACCTAGCCGTCATTCGACGCCCCCAAGCTGTCTCTCCATCTCCCCGAGCCGCCTCCCTCATCCTTTTCCTTTTATACCCAATGGCTAAAAACCTAAAACCCTGATATCAATGGTCCTTTTTCAATCTCCGCTCCCCGCTCCTCACTTCAAACCCTTTGATTAACATTTGCCTAGATCATTCTTAGCTGTTCTCGGATGAGAGCCAAGTGGAATGATCCAACGGAGCTCAAAAATGAAAGGAAACCCGTGGATAAAGGAGCTGAAATTTTTGTATCTATGTTTTTGCGGATGAAAATGAGGAGAGGTTCGGATTCTATGCTTCTCATGGTCCATGAGTTTGGTTTCCCCCTTTTCCCTTATTTTTTTAATTTAGTTAAATAAACAATAAACTTTCGTAAAATCAAATCTAAATGAAACAAAGCAATTTTCTTTTTTTTCGACAAATCTTAATACCAAAAAGTCTAAAAATAAAATTAAACGACGAAATGAGTAAGACATGAAAATAAAACTAAAAATAATAAATAATAAATAATAATCTAAAATGCTATAAAATGCTAAAACAAAGATCATGAGATTAATAGATAATAATTATCACTAAAAAATAATTTAAAAAATTTGGTGTCTATAGTTTGCCCCTCTTTGTCTGAGTTTTGGTAAAACTTGAGACAAAGAAGTAGACACCAAATGCTCACCTGTGTTGTTCGGCTGCAAACTACTCGAACGACTGACACCTTTGAAATGAGGACTGACCTCTTTAATGAGAACTTTAAAATGGGACTAACCCAGACGAGAAATTTAAAACGGGATTGACCCGAACCAGATATTCAAAATGAGATTGACTAAAACAGGAAATTTAAAATGAGACTGATCCGAACAGGAAATTTAAAAGGGGACTGATCCCAACAAGAAATTTTAAAATGGGACTCACTCATGTTTAGTGTCGATGTGAATGAAGTGCTCACTAATGGGACTGACCCATGTTTAGTGGCGATGAAAATGAAATGCACACTAGTGGGACTGACCCATGTTTAGTGGCAAAGAAAAATAAAATGCACGCCAGTGGGACTGACCCATGTTTAGCGGCAAAGAAAAATAAAATGCACGCTAGTAGGACTGACCCATGTTTAACGGCAACGAAAATGAAATGCGCGCTAGTGGGACTGACCCATGTTTAGTGGCAATGAAAACAAAATGCACACTAGTGGGACTAACCCATGTTTAGTGGCAATGAAACATGAAATGCACGCTAGTGGGACTGACCCATGTTTAACGGCAATGAAAATGAAATGCGCGCTAGTGGGACTGACCCATGTTTAGCGGCAATGAAAACAAAATTCACACTAGTGGGACTAACCCATGTTTAGTGGCAAAGAAAAATAAAATGCACGCTAGTGGGACTGACCCATGTTTAGCGGCAAAGAAAAATAAAATGCACACTAGTGGGACTAACCCATGTTTAGTGGCAATGAAACATGAAATGCACGCTAGTGGGACTGACCCATGTTTAGCGGCAATGAAAATGAAACGCACGCTAGTGGGACTGACCCATGTTTAGCGGCAATGAAAATGAAACGCACGCTAATGGGACTGACCCATGTTTAGCGGCAATGCAAATGAAATGCTCACTAGTGGGACTAACCCAACGGCTAGTGGCAGTGCAAAAGAAATGCTCACTAGTGGGACTGACCCAACGGCTAGTGGCGGTGCAAAAGAAATGCTCACTAGTGGGACTGATCCAACGGCTAGTGGCAGTGTAAAAGAAATGCTCACTAGTGGAACTAACCCAACGGCTAGTGGCAGTGATGAATGAAATGCCTTGACAATCGGTCAGTGGGATTAAACCCGAGCCTGTCGAGAAAATCGGAAATAGAAAGGCACGTTAGTGGGATGAACCTAATGCTAACGGAGATAGACTAAAAACAACACACACGTTAGTGAGATAGACTCGATGCTAACGGTGGTAGAATAAAAACGCACACGTTAGTGAGATAGACTCGATGCTAACGGTGGTTGAATAAACGCACACGTTAGTGAGATAGATTCGATGCTAACAGTGGTAAAATGAAAACGCACACGTTAGTGAGATAGACTCGATGCTAACGGTGGTAGAATAAAAACCCACACGTTAGTGAGATAGACTCGATGCTAACGGTGGTAGAATAAAAATGCACACATTAGTGAGATAGACTTGATGCTAACGGTGGTGGAATGAAAACGCACACGTTAGTGAGATAGACTCGATGCTAACGGTGGTAGAATAAAAACGCACACGTTAGTGAGATAGACTCGATGCTAACGGTGGTGGAATGAAAACGCTCACGTTAGTGAGATAGACTCGATGCTAACGGTGGTTGAAGTCAGTGAATTAAATGTGGTCGTCAAGAATGGGAAATGGAAGGGTGCGCGGCGGGTGCTGAGATTTCATCAACAAGAAATTGAAATTTGTCAAGGAACAAGAAATTAAATTAAATTTTGATTTTTTTTGAGAATCTTTTCAAAAATAATTTGCCCCAGTTTCCACCAATTATTGTGCAACCGATCAATTGATTTGCATTACGGCATGATTGCTCCTCCTTGAGGCCTTGAGGCCTTGATTCTTAAGATTCTGACTTACGCTTCTTCCTCGATTTCAGCCATGGATACCTGCACAGGGGGCTTGCCAAAATACAACATGCACTTTATTTTAAATATTACAACTACTACTCATGGAAAGAGCCGTGTGATTGATTTGAAAGTCTTGCTTGACTCTTTGACGAAATCCTCAAATGGACTATAAAAAATTTGCCCCAGTGTGGACCCATTTAATTGCAAAAATTTGTTTGGATGACTCTCCATTTATTTGAATACTATAAGAAACTATGTTTCCTAACAGACAATTTCATGATGAATTTCTCGAAATAATACCAAATCACAGAAGATTTCTTCCTCACCTTAGCATCGGTGCTTAGGGTAACGGGTCACCACTTCTTGTTGGCTCATCTTTCAGGACCAATCAAGTGGGCGTTATTTCTGATTTGGAAGTGGCTAAGGAAAATGAGAGGTCGGGACTTGTTTTATTCTTGTGCCCAAATTGTATGTAATCCCTTCAATACCACATCTTAGTGAAAGCAAAGAGTTTATCACCCTTATTTCTTAAGAAAACGTAGTCAACATATAAGCTTTATAGGCTTGCAACAATATGGATAGAAACGATAGCTAAACATGTGAAAACTGGTTATACCCTTATGATCACAAATGATTGATGGATTTCTTACGAGCATAATCCTCACTTTGGGTTGTCATGAAGGATAAGTCAGCGATGGACTTTATGAGCTTGTAATGTGGCCTGAAAACGATAGTTAAAGAATAAGTCTTTCAAGGACGTTGCACCGAAGATCGCATTTTTCCAAAATTGCCCCTATTTTGAACTCAAAGATCTCAGACTTTGTTTGCATTTTTCTCATCATTCACCAGGGACTTCAGCATCGAATTTTCCATTTCCTTTGCAATTATTTTTTTGCTTTTTCCTTTTCTTTTCTTTTCAAAGGTGCCCTGGTGGATTTTCAGATGATGAGTAATGTCAACTTCACAGCTAATCAATTCAGAAATACATCTAAACAATTTCCTAGCATCAGTATATGCGCATCACTTGCCAATTAATTAGAAAGTTTCTTAACAGAGATATTGCAAAGAACGGAAGTCAGGACTTTCGGCTTTTGTAATGGGGTCTGGTGGGGTGCTTAGAAAAGTTAAGGCTTGAAAGCGGATTTTCAAAAGTGGTTTAAATGATCTGAAATCGCATTATATCAACCCTTTTTTAGGGTTAAATGATAACTTGCCCCAGTTTATTCTCAATTGAGGCTCTTTTACTCTCTCATTTTTCTCTTTTCTCTTTTTTTCCTTTTTGATTTTTCCTTCGGCCTTCTGCCATTCCTTTGAAATTTTTCAAAAATTTGCCCCAGTCTATTTTTGAACTAAGGTTCTCTTTTCTCTTTCTCTTTTGATTTTGTTGCTTTATCACTTTTTACTTCTTGAAACTTTTCCCTTTTCTACTCAAACTTGCCCCAGTGTGGGGTTTGCGATTTTCAGGGGTTGCCAAACGAAATAATTTATTCTGAAGGCTCAAAAAGGATAACTAGGGATAGAATGTTTGATTGGAAAAGAAGAGGGCCTGACTTTTATTCCGTTCCTTACAATAACTCTGAAAGGAAACTTTCATTAATGCGAAATTTCTTGCATGTATCTGAATTAACTGACTGAGGAAGACCCTTGTTCATCCATATCTTGTGAAACATAGGCGATCCGCGCGGGCAAAACTCTTCCTTTTCTTTTCTCTTCTTCTTTTTTTTCCCAAAATTGAAACCCAAGTGGAATCAAATTTCTCCAATTTGTGATTCCCTCTTTTCTTTTAGTTTTAGCATTTTTGCTTTTCTCCTTTTTGGCAAATTCTCCAATCTCCCTCCCCAATGTGGGGGTGTGATCGTAAGTTCTTTTGAAAAAAAAACCACCAATTTTAGGATGCAAGGGATAAATGGTGTTTAGGTTGTAAAAACGATGGCCAAAGTATCATTCTTACACCTCATGACAACCAAAGTAATGAAATGGTCATTGATAATCTATTCCCCTTTTTGATATTTGAAAATTTTCCAATGTAGGGTAGTGATCATCAAAGCTCTTATTTGAAACGAAATTATTCTTTCAAAGGCTCAAATGGGAGAGCAAATGATAAAATCTGTATAGGTAGAGAAACAAATGCTCGAAGTATCATTCCAAATTTTCAAAACAAACAAGAATAATGCACATTTTTGCTTTCACTTAGATGTGAATTGAATATAATTAGACACAGTGGACATTTCTCAAGCAAAGATCGCCTCAATTTGCAATTTATCAATCAATGTGACTGATTTTATTTTGGGGTTAAGTGAAGGAGAAAGGTATCTCATGGGGCCTTTTGAGTGACCTCTTTTAATTTTGAGCACTCTTATTGTGTAGCTTGAATCACCAATCTAGTGTACACAAGGATTTTAGAAAGCACACACTTGTGAATTTTCAGGCAAGAGGTTAAAAAATCTTAATTTAGTCTTATTTCTTAAAATTCATCATGAAATCCCTCAAAATAGCCAATAAACAAAAAAAAGAAATATACATGATTATATACAAACAATAATTGTCTAAATAAAAACTTTATTGCTGGAAAAAAAGTTTAAAACAAAATTTCTTGTGCAATTATAATACAAATGAAATGAGAAAAACTTCTAAAGAACTCCACATATACATATTTTTTCCTTTTTGGGACAAAAATGTATTAACAAATCAAATATACAGAATTTTTCTTTGAAAAACAATTAGGAAATCTCTTAGAGGCTTTAGCCTAACGCTTCCAGATAGATCTTTCATGTTTTCATTGCAAGGTTTGCCCAAGAATCAAATAATACTTGTAATTTTCACACTTTATTATATCAGAATTGTTATCAGATATAGAAAAATATTCTTTACCTTATTGAAGTATTTTTATGAATGCAGGGGAGGGGGGAAAATAAAAAGAAAAATACCCCGAGTTAGTTGGCAAGACTATAAAATCGGTATGCATGTCCTATGGGGGAACCCTTTTTTGTGTCAAGGGTAGGCCTAATATGATGTGGTCCTCTGAGGTAGGCACTATACCATACCTGATGGATCCGATCAACTTACTGACATTTGATTGGAAAGTAATTTGAAAATTTTGGACCAATTGAACAGTGAGAGATCTCCAACAAAATGAGGACAAATTCGAATGAATGATTCGTTTAGTTGGCACAAGAATTTATACAAACTAATTTAACTTTGACGAGCTTGTTATTGAAGAAATTTGAAATTTCCTAACACAGATCAAAACCCTAATTCATCCAAATCAGATAAATGCAATGGGTCATTTTCTTAAAAACAACTAGGTTTCTCAATTTGAAAATTGACATTAAAACCCTAATTAGTCGACTGGGTTGGATGAAATTGATGATTTATTCAAAAATTGACCGGATCACCTTAAAAAGGGTGAAATGGTCAAATGCATTGAATGAAATTCGATTATTTATTCAAAATTGAATGGATAACCCTAAAATGAATTAAACTAATCAAATGAATTGAATGAAATCAATTGATCAAACAGATCGAGTGAAATGATGATTTATTCAAAATCGACCGAATTGCCCTAAAACTAGGCAAATTGGTCAAATGGATCGGACGAAATTGACGATTTATTCAAAATCGAAGATTGCCCTAAGAACTAATCAAATGAATTGAATGAAATTGGTGATCTATTCAAAATCGACTAGATTGCCCTAAAAATGAACAAATTGATAAAATGGATTGAATGGAATTGACAGCTTATTTAAAAAATCAATCTATCCATCAGTAGTTTCAAAAATTTATTGCGATGCATTAGTCTACGAGCCTTCTAAAATCAAATTTTTTGCCTCAGTTTATTTATCGTCTCAATAGTGAGGAATTATTTGTGAATTTCTTCAGATTAATGTCCTTTATGCAAGGGATTTTTACCCATTTTGATAAAATGGCCAAAGAATGATTGTTAGATGCTCAGATTCTAATGTACCAAAGATCGCCCCAGGGTCATGGAAAGGATCGGGTCCTACCTTACCTTGTGCACTACCCCTTTCGATGGTACAAAAATATAAACGTGCAAGTCTCCTTGGATTAAGTATCCGAGACACGAGGTGGCTTATTCCTAACACGGGATCCCCTAAATGGCATTTCCTTTCTAGGATTTATGCATGATGCCATTTTATCAAAACGCGTAAATATGCAGTACACAAATGAAACGTGACCTAAAGGGAACCCCTTTTTGTATGCCGGGGTGAGCCTGAAATGCGTTCATGTTGCAAATGCAAAGCATTGAATTTAAACGTGTCACATCAAACGGGGTAGGCTCCTAGAGAGTACCATGTCAGGACTCTTATTTCCTAGGGGTTTATGAATGTAATGGAGACAAAAACCAAGAAACGTTAGTTCGATCAGATAAATACACATAACACATTGTAGCAAAACAATACAAAGAGATAAAGCAATAAAAAAAGGAATAGAGGGGTTGGATCCCTCCCCTCGTGAATAGTGTCCCTAATAGGGTAAGGCAGACTCTACCCTAGGTAAACTATCATGGATGCATGAGGTATTGGCTCACTAATGCATCTAGACTCGATAGGCTTGAGGTCCCCGAGCCTTCAGACTTGGAAACCAAAGGTCATCAACCCCAAGGTTCTTTGTCGGTGGCTCGAGCGATTCCCCAGACATTGCTACGCACACGTCGTGTTACGGCTACATGTCTGAGCGAATCTATCAAAAATTCTCAACCTTCGACTAAAAGCTACAGGCTATTAACCCAAAGCTTAAAGCGGAAGATTGAGTGACCCCTTGGATCATGCTACACACACGTCGTGTCGCGATCACACGTCCAAGTGGGTCGCCTAATCCTAATAGGGTGGAGTGGCGTGACAAGCCACTAAAAGAAAAATAAAGGAGGGATAAATAATAAAGTGTATGCACGTATGCTAGTGCTCTTTTTTGGAGGGGAGGGATCGAGAATCAACGCGAGGCTCTAGGGTAATGTCCCCCACCCAAATGCAATGCAAATCGCGGGATCACATAGATAAACCATTCATCCATTAAATCAATCGTACGCAAATGTGTGAGGGAGTGAATTGATACGCGCGAAATGCAAAATCCTAAAAAAGGAAAAATGCAACCCTAAACATCCAAATGCGATATATGAAAAGGTTAAAAGAAGAAAAAGATTGACTAAATCAAATTTGCTCGGACTCTCTAATTCCTCAGTGGAGTCGCCAGCTGTCGCGCCCCATTTTTTAATAAAATAAATGAATAAATGGTTTGAAAAGTGAATTTTTTATTTGAAAAATGAATTTTGATTTACAAAGAAAATGAAGAAAAATGGGTCTAAATGGGACTTGAAAATGTGACGATTTGACCCAAAATATAGTTTAAAAAGGGTTTTTGAAATAAAAATCGGAGTCGCCACTTGGTATAGAGTTAAACTGTACCAAGTTACCTAAAATGAATTTTTAGAGGAAAAGGTAGAAAGAAACCCCTTTTAAACGACTCCTAGTCTACGTAAACCAACGAAAAAGGTTCGGGAGTCACATTTGACGAAGGGGAAGGCAAGAATAAAAATCCAAGGCACCCCTTCGACCTAGCCAAGGCTAGTTGCGTGATTTAGTCAAAGATTTTCTTGTTTTAACCTTAAGATTCATCACATTTGGATGTACTATATGAATGCATACCCTAGACCTAGGAGGGCATCGGGGGGCAAAATTTCTCTTCAAAGCTTGAATGGTGCCAATCACATTAATTGTGATACCCAATGCGGATTCTTTGGAGAGGTCACGAAGAATGCAAAAAATATGAGACTCTAAGAAAAGGAAAATAAGAAATATTCATAATTATACAAATATACATGTCCTAAAGGAATGCACCATGTCGGGTACGGGGGGGGGCTAATGTTCGTGACTCAGTTTCCCCTTTTGATAGAGGGAATACGAGCGTGCTAAGGCTTAGAAAAGCCAAACTCGTCCATATCCCATATTTAAGGGATTTTCCTAATCTAGCATGCAAATGATTTAATCTAGTTTCTATCTCTTAAATGAAATGCAAGTATAATGTTATGTATCACACACAGGGGTAAGGAATATGCATATAAGGGAAAATATGGGATAAGGGCTATACATATAAGGGAGCATGCAAGAGATGATAGAAGACCCTAGAAAGTGAAAAATATGCATGAAATGAAATGATTTTGTCACACAATCATGATCTAACGCTCGAAGGGCTCCTAAGGGTCTAGCGTTGGACTAGCCCTTATTTCTATTTCCTCGCTAACGTTGGGCTAGTGAGAAATCGGACAAGGGAACCACAACTAGCGTTGGACTAGTGTAGTATCGAGAAATTGACCACAACTAGCATTGGACTAGTGTGGTGACATCACACATCGGTTACAATCAAATAAATCATGTAAGACCTAATAAAAGCATATAAACACATGAATCACATATAGCACATAACACATAAGCATGATATCTAGATGCAAGACTCTAAAAAAGTGGTAACACGTAGCACATAGACATGCCAAACACATAAATAAAGCAAATAAAGCCCTAACTATTACATTCGGGAGAAGCCTACTACAATCTAAGAGGGGAAACGGAATAAAATAAAATAAAATAATACCCTAGCTATTACAATTTTGGCATTCAAGTGCATTCCAAATGATCGAAATTGAAAATAACTATACAAAACTAAAACAAATAAAGTGGATAAATAAATAAATAAATAAAATGAAAACATTCAAAAGGCATGCAATTAAGCACATAAATCACATAGACACATGGAGTCAAATAAAGTGAAAATGAGGGATAGAGTGTACCTCCCTTGCAATGGCAATCAAATGAAGGAAAAATAGCTTCAAAACAATAAATGGGTCAAGGCACCAATTAAATAGTAAAATATAAACAAAATCACCAAATCCCTCCCAATTGCAACTTAAATGGAATCAAACAATGCATAATTTCCAAGAAAAGTAAATTATTGATCAAATTTCTAAAATTGAAAAACTACCAAGGACCCAATTGCAAATATTAACCAATTACTCAAGTCCAATTAAACACTTTGGGAACTTCAAGGGTTCAAAAGTAATAAAAGGGTCAAGTAATGGTTCCAATTACAATTATTTTAGGACTTAATTGCAAGAAATTAAAACATAATTGGGCCATAGTAAGATAGATGGAAGCTTAGAAGGTTAAGAGGCAATTTCTGAAATCTATTTTTGCATGCAAATCATGCAAACTTACGAATGAAACAAGCCTTCTGCAATCAAGAAAAACATTACTGTAACTTTCATTTTTGCGCGCAAAACATCAACCTTAAACACGAATTTGATCAGAACTTTTCGACCAAACATCCCAAACTTGATCTAAGCAATAAGATACACGATTTCAACATCCAAACAAATCAAAACATAGAAAAGAAATTGCGCAAAATGCTAGAAAAAAGGGCTCGGCAAATCCTGGTTTGTTTATTTTTCAGCCATTATCTGGTCCTAGTTCAAGTGTTTAAGACCCAAATATGCAAACTCAGCACCGAACTTCCACTCCCCCCTTTCCACACAAGACTAGCTAACAGATTAGAAAAGGCTAAAGCCTAGTGCATGGTTACGGACAAGGAAAACAGCAAGTAGGTGCGGCAACCTTTGCCCTGCTGCAATTTTTCGCAGCTTGATACTCGCATGGATGGACTGCCGAGCACATCGCACAAAATTCATCATTTATGAATCAAACTCACACACATCTTCAAACATAAACCTTAACATAGCTTAAGCATGACTGCCTATCCCCTAACCATCCCAACCAAGATGATCCAGGCCCAAGAAAACAAGAATAACAAAAATACAGCAAAGAAACTTAGCAGAAACATACGTTCATGCCATTTTTCACTCAACCGAAATGTATTCCCACGAGGCCTTAACACATTAACTGATTCAGCAACTGACTAAAAATAGAGCAAAGAAAGCAACTGATCATCTGGACATGAACATAAACCCAGCCGAAAGTTCCTTTAGAGCCACGGCTGAAGTTTTTCTCAAAAACGAATGAATCTTCCATGCTATAGCTCAACATAAACGCAGCCAATGAACGTTACCATTTAGTGGAACATACAACTAAACTCAAACCATGAAACTGCTAAGCTATTCAGAACACAACTCACCGTACACGAATCATACGCATTCGGTTCATGACAGGAAAAACCACACGAAAGTTAACAGCTTTTGGTTCACAAGTTTTCGGCCATACAGATTCCAAAACATAGCTTTTAGTTCCTAGGTTTTTCACCAAACAAAAAGAACAGACTCCCGATGAACACAAAACAGAGGTGACGATATATTAAGCAACGAAAACGGACGTTTGAAACAGATTCAGGGAATCCATGCTTAGAAGGCTTCAAAAATCTAAACTTTTAGAAGGAAACTTGAATTTAAAGGGAAAGGGTAGCTCACAATGCTTTCTTTCAAGCTTTTTGCGGTGAGGGTTTGCAGGTGGTGGTGGAAAATTCTGGTGGCAGCAGCGGCATCAGTAACCCATCGCCGAGACCTTCGATTCTTGGCGGTTCTTTACTTTGATCTGGCTTGGACTGAAATCCCTCAAGCTCTTTCCAGAACCTCTTGGTTTCTTCCTCGGCTCTCTCACTCTTTTCTATTGTTTTCTCCTTTAGCTCTCCAGCCACCAAACTCCCCCGCTGTTCCTCTTTCTAACTTCCTCACTCAACCAGCCGTCAAAAGCCTCTCTCTTTTTCGTCACTCGGTGCTCTTTCTCCCTCTTTTCAAAACTCCAGTCGTCTCTCTCTCTTCTCTCAGACTTCTGCCGCCTGCCAAAACCTCTAAAGCTCTCTGCTTTCTTTCTTACCTAGCCGTCATTCGACGCCCCCAAGCTGTCTCTCCATCTCCCCGAGCCGCCTCCCTCATCATTTTCCTTTTATACCCAATGGCTAAAAATCCAAAACCCTGATATCAATGGTCCTTTTTCAATCTCCGCTCCCCGCTCCTCACTTCAAACCCTTTGATTAACATTTGCCTAGATCATTCTTAGCTGTTCTCGGATGAGAGCCAAGTGGAATGATCCAACGGAGCTCAAAAATGAAAGGAAACCCGTGGATAAAGGAGCTGAAATTTTTGTATCTGTGTTTTTGCGGATGAAAATGAGGAGAGGTTCGGATCCTATGCTTCTCATGGTCCATGAGTTTGGTTTCCCCCTTTTCCCTTTTTTTTTTAATTTAGTTAAATAAACAATAAACTTTCGTAAAATCAAATCTAAATGAAACAAAGCAATTTTCTTTTTTTTCGACAAATCTTAATACCAAAAAGTCTAAAAATAAAATTAAACGGCGAAATGAGCAAGACATGAAAATAAAACTAAAAATAATAAATAATAAATAATAATCTAAAATGCTATAAAATGCTAAAACAAAGATCATGAGATTAATAGATAATAATTATCACTAAAAAATAATTTAAAAAATTTGGTGTCTACACTTGAAAGCAGTTTTATTTCTTATATTGGAGAAGTTCATTTAGATTATCCATTCTTCTTTTCAGATCACCTTGTTCCTCTTTGAATATTTCACAAAGCCTTGTTTTTCTATCAAGTTTATTTTGTAAATCAATCTCATTCTTTTTCAAGAAATCATTTTCAATTTTCAGCTTCTTGTTTTCTTGAAAAAGGTGTGTATTATCTTGAAAAAGAAAACTAATTTTGTGTTTTAATTCCTTGTTTCTAACATAAGATTCTTTCAAACTATCATGCAATTTTTTAATGAATGATTCAAGATCATCATCAGTTTCATCATCACTTTCAAATTGTGGGTTACAAGTTGTTACTGTGATACCCCGAAAATTAGGAGGTTGTTTGTAAAGAAAATACTAAAGTGTATTTCTTTGGGTTTGATTTAAAACCTTATTTTGTTTTAAAAGACTAGAAACCCTAAAAAATTTTAATCAAAAACCCTAATTTACTTGTGACTAACCGGTTTTCTTAAATCACTCATATTTTAATTGAAACCCTAATTTTAATCACTGGAATTGTAAAATTCCTCACGTTTTTTCTTAAAAATGCCTTTTATTTGGAAATTATTCATTTATTATGGCCCTAATACCCAATCATTCCTCAATAGGTGCAAATGAACCTAGGAAGTAGGGTTTCACTTTTCGTTTCCAAGTTAAGAGCGAATTAGGGTTTCACGTTTTCCCGTAGTATGATTATTCGGTACGGAGTGAGGATCAAATTTGATAGGTAAAAGTGACTTTTGGATGAGGGAATACTATATGACTAGAAGTGATAATAATAAGTTAGTGATTATAAGCTAAAAATCATAGTATACGCGATTTAAGAGAAATCGCGTCAAACCGACGGGTATCAATCACTATCGATTGAACCCACCACTTTCTTACCACCACATACCCTTGATATTTTTGCAAAATATCCCCCCCTCATACTCATCCATATGGCCAAAATTTGTGGCCAAAAATGCAAGGGAAAGAGAGAGAAATTTGCATGGCTTTGGTGGTGACAAGTGTCACCACCCTATGGCTCTTTGATTAATTTTTTTTCTTGTTCTTTTATCCTTCATTTCAGTTTATTTTCATTCATTCTTTCTGTTTTTTGGCCGAGCAAGGGAGAGAGAGAGAGCAAGAGAGAAAAACCTTCAATCCATCTTGAATCCAACCATTTGAGTGCAACCAAGGAAAACTAAACCGATTATTCACTAGGTGGAAGTTTGGGAAGCTTGAGGAACCAAAAATTTCAAGGAGAGGTGAAGGATCATCCTTGCAAGCTTGTATCTTGAGGTATAAAGGCTGATCAACCATTCTTTTTCCATTAATCATGATTAAGTTGAGTATTAATGTTAGTATTGTGCTTGTGAAGCTTATTTTAAGTGATTGTGATGATTGGATGGATGATTTTGAGTTAGCGTTTCTTGTGGGTTAGGTGTTGTGTGATGTATATATATGGTATATGATCTTGTGAAGGTGAAAGTAGTGGTAGTTTCAAGGTGAAAATATGAATTATAGCTTGAAATAACAAAAATTCCACATTTCTGGAAAATTGTGGTTCAGTTCTGCCTGATTCTATTTCAGTATGTTAGAGGCTGAATTTGGCTTAGCACAAAACATGAAAGTTGTAGAGAATGATGTTTTATGTTTCCTACAAAATTTCAGCCCAATCGGAGCAACGTAGCCTGTGAAAAGACCAAAATACCCTCACTGCCCTAGGATGCATCCAGTGATCCGTTTTAGACAGTTCATCCAATTGACCGTGTCTATTCACTATGATCCGTGCTGATTTACCCATTTTCCAAAACATGAAAGTTTTAGTACTTTG